>NW_009592806.1:49178-59451 GCF_000690535.1 Cariama cristata
AAAAGAAAACGAAAGCAAAAGATTAAATTATCAGGTCAAATTGCCATTACATATTTTGCTCACGTCAGAAGAAAGCTAGAAGAAATAGCAATGTTTACTTTAGACGAGGAAAGTTTTAAAACTTGTTTTACACTCTCCTGTCGCCTTATCGCTTAACTTTCAGCTTTGATGCAGAAGGAAAAGGAAAATACCAGTTGTGTGCACTAAGAATTCATGAAGAATGTTTTAAATCCAAGAAGAGGACGATAACGCTTGGCCATCGTTCAAAGACGATGAGAGAAGTCAGGCCAGAAAAGCTACTCCGCAGCGGTAAAACACAGCAGCCGAGGACAGTGAGGCAAGGAGTCTGGAAGTCATTTCCACAGATAAGAAGAAAACCCTTAAGTACCAGCAGCTGGAATCTTGAGAATAAATGCAAAAATCACATATTTTTGGTGGTTCCTGCCATAACTGCAGGTATTATATACCTTCTGCAAACAGCACGAGTGGGAGCAGCGTGGACTGCAGGGAGGGGAAAGCAGCCCAAAACCCCAGGGTGGCCAGACCCCCTCTGCAAGGTCCAAGTGACTGTCCTCCCCAAGACCCGTTCTTCTACGGCGCGCCACTTCGACGCACAGTTTTGGCATCACCGATGCCTGAAGACCGAAACAAAGAGGAAAAGCTTTTACCACCAAGCAGACCAGTAACAATCATAAAGTTTCAAGTACCTGTCACAAGCACTTTGCAGGGTTTCCTTACCCCACTTTGGTTTCCTACAGACATACGTACGGCGCTTCACAGATACGTGCCTTTGGAGAACACGCGTGCCACAGCCAGGACTCTGCAAACCTTTTCACCAAAGCCTTCCAAACACAGAGAATTTCAGGTTTCATGAGACCAGAAAATAATTTGCAAGGCAGAGAAGGTTAGAGAAAAGGCGTGACGAGAATGTGCCGCTGCTTTGAAGACTACAGAGAAATTCAGGGAAATTAATAGTTGTAGATAAATGAGCTGGTCTAGAAATACTCTAGTCCATCTAAATCGAGGTTTATGTGGAAAAAATAAATGTGGTTATTAATTTGCTGTACATTTATCCAGTCCCTAATGAACATATGAATTATAAGAGGCTGCCATCTCAGCCATTAGCTAGTCTTGCTTGCTTTAAAAATATTTTCTTTGGCATAACACACAAACATTACTTTCTGTATTTCGCAAATGGCAGAACACATCCAGATGGTGGCTCTACATCCATTGCTAAAATTATAACCGTCGTAATACTGCACAACAAAGCTGCTCCCTGATGTCTCAGTATAATATATTACAATTTCCACAGGATATTATATGGTACTGCCTAAGAACAGACCAAAAAAATATAGGAATTTGGCAGGCATTAGAATAACCATTAGAAAATCATTCCTTTCAATGTAAAATGGGATAATCCACCAGAAATAATCTCTGGATAAGCTCGAATGTATAAAAAAACTTCTATAACAACTTTCACACCACCTTTTCGCCACTCTCACATGGGTTACTCCAAAGCAAACCTTATTCCCAGCCTCTCCGCTATACCTAGGACTAAATTCAAACTCAGCACACGTCTGGTATTCTTAAAAAAAAAAAAAAAAAAGAAAAAAAACCAGACCGAAAAATGAATTCTCTCATGCTTTGAAGGGATGTCAGCAGTCGGAAGGTTCTCACGGAGCCGGGCACACGGGCTGTGCTCAGCAGAGGGACCAGAAACTGCGGCTGCCTTCGGGAGCACAGCCCCTCAAAGGAAGGGCACCGAGCCATCTCATCTGGTATGACACGGCATTATTGGTTTGCTTTTCCGAGGCTCTCTTAGATATAGAGCAGCCCTTCTGCTCGCTGAAAGCACTTAAAGCGCGCTCCGTTTATCAAGGTAACCCCTTCCAGGAGGTGTTTAGACTGCAGGATGCTTTCTATCCATTGCCCCTAGGATGCTATTTTAAATTCTTCCAAGTGTTATGAGAATACAGGACTAAGGAAAAAAAATGAACATGAAAGTAAAAAGGCAAAATATATTTGAGAAAAAAAAAACAACAAAACCTTTTTTTACACAGGAGGACACACTTAATAGCATTTCTTTATTCTTGTTCCCCTTCTTACAGCTTGGAAGCTCAATGGATCTAGCTGATTTTTTTTCTCTAACATAATGAGTGAAGAAAGAACAATTAAAAATGTATTAATAGCATCAAACTTTATTTTCTTACATGTGGGGTTTTTTTTCCAATCCAGCTTCCTATTGAACAGATTTACTCCTTCAATTCCTTCTACTACTGTTTGTAATTTAAGCAGACTAGAAGCCTTACACTAACAGGCTCAGTCAACAGCCGGGTTAACCCTGAGCTAGCCATTCTTGGGATTAGACAACAAATTATGTACAACACCTTACTGCAAACTCTATCTACATTGGCTACGTTGTATTTAGCACTGTATATAACCTTCCAAAATTTAACAATTTAAAATTATAAAGCCATAGTATGTTGGAAGTGCAAAACACGCAGCAGCAGTTTATGTAAACTGGAGGGAGGGAAGAGGAAGGAGATGGATTTGGAAATGTGGAATAAAGCCGGAATAAAAGTGGAATCAATAGGGAAAGGGCTGGCATTGCCAGGAACGAGAGGTGCTGAGCGCTGTTCTTCACCGACTGCAATGCTTTACACCCGCGGCAAAGGCTGCTCAAATCCACCGGCCTTGCGGGTAATCCATTCCGGCAGTTACGGCGAGCTGCTTTGCTGAACCATTTTACAGAGGGGCATTGAGTTCATCGCCTCCCCGTTAAAACACATCCAGCTCTTTTAAAAAAAAAAAAAAAAAAAAAAAATTTGACAGTGCTCACAGGTTTCCAAGAGACTGGGAAGTGTAAGGAACATCAACGCTTCTCACAAAATTACTGTTATGAGGGTTTTACAGATACAAATACCATGCCAGACATCTTGGATCGGTTCTCTTCAATGTGATAAAGTATAACTCGAATATACATTTGATGCCTCACAATTTATCAGAAATAAACACATCTAAAAAGATTATGCAAATTCTGGGATCTCATTTTTCCCTGAAACACTCTGCATTTCTGCTTGCCAAAGAAAGAAGGATTAAAACTCAAAGCAAATTTAGGTCCTGCAGATGCAAGAGACTGAGCTTAGCACGACCAAGCCCTGCGTACGACCGAGTAGTAAGTACTCCTCTTCAGACTGGGGTAGACGGGGAGGTGAGCAAGCTGCAATAACATAAAGACCCTGTAAGCTTTACTGTAGATGTATATTTATCTACTTCACATACAGGACCGCAACGGTATCATTTTTTGAACCAAAAAACCCCACCACCATAGACACAGCAGCATTCTCCATCCTCAAGAAGGTACAATGTCATGATACAGTCTGTTAAAAAAAAAAAAAAAATGTAAAAAATAACAACAACTCCTCTCCAGAGAGAACAGGCAGGTGGAAAAGCACTGCTGAACAAGAAAGGACGACGCCGTACTACAAAAGCAGCCTCTGGTTGATAAAATTGGAAAGGAAAAGATCCAGGTAGAGACATACACGGTCATTATCACACGGCTCTGCTGTAAGGCAACTGCTGCCCCGCCTGGAAAAAGAAATAGGAACTGCTTTCATAACCATATGGGGATACAATGCATTTTTATCTACGTATATCCTACTACCTCCAGCTTTTATTTCCTGGATACGCGTGGGTAAATGGCTCAGGCACTTAAGCTTTAGCCCCATGGACTAATATTTTTTTGTAGTGAAGGATTCTTAGCTATTTCTGATTCTCTGAAGCCTTAAAAAGGTGCCAGAGATTCCTGTTACAATCACAGTCTTAAAAGTCTTCACTGTTATAGATAAATGCTTCTATCTCCATCTAGAACTTGATACCATGACAAAAAAAAAAAAGAAAAAAAAGCACTGTAAAATTGCACAGCTAATTCAAATCCTGCCAAGGAGGCAAAGCACTTCAAATCTAAATGCAATCCAGTAAGGATGAGCTCAGAAATCAGGGGAGCGCGTGAAGCCTCTGCCCAGCCCTTCCCAGCGCGGGCATCGCGGGCATCGCTGGCATCGCCTCTGGCACGGCCCAAGGAGAGGCCACGGGGGATGGCCCAGCTCCCCAAAACGGGAGGGAACGGCACGATTTTCAGGGATTACCACGCATACCTCATTTCTAGTTTGGCTGCAGAACCGAATCCTCAGCTGACCTGACAGCTCAAGAATAAAACCTGGATTTTAAGAAAAGACGCTAATAAAACCTATGTCATGCTGCGTGGTATTGCTACAGCTGTGCGACTTTTTTCACGGAGCCTGACACACAAGCTGTTTCAGAGTGGGTTAAATAAATACCCACCCGCTGCATCCTCCTAAAACAGGGATAAAGCAGCGAAACATCCCATCTGATACAGAGGATGGGGGAGAGACTGTTGGGTTTTGGTGTTTCCTCGCCAGGTTTTAGTATCACGCAGCTCAGGTCATGCCCCAGATTTTTCATGCTAAAAAAGTAACACTCTAAAGGATAAGCACCATCAATTCAGAAAATATAATTAAAAATGAGAGACATGAAAGCATTGTCGCTATTGGTTGACAAATGCGTTGGCACCTGGGACGTTGGCCACACCAGGAGCAAGTGCCTACACAAAAAGATTGATAGTTTTAAAAAAAAAAAAATCCAAAAAGGGAAGGGGGCAAAGCCACCCCCTCTCCTTGCTCTGCCTTTTCTCCTTTTGCTCTTCACCCACAAACCCCCAAACACAGCCGGTCCCACTGCAGAGTCCTAAGCCCCAGTCTCCTCCAGCTGCTGGGGCAGGGGGGTTCCCCTACCTGGAGCAGGTGAGCGGGCCCGGCGGCAGCCCCCCAACGGGAACCCCGGGCACCGGGAGCAGCTCTCATGAAGCGCTGGCATTCCCCCCGCCTCTCTGCCGACCCACCTTAGCACACCAGGCAGCGCCCAGTTACAGTTTAACTGGAATAGCTCTTGCGTGACTTCGTTTTTGGTTAGGGCTTTATTGCACCATTATGTCACAAGGTGGGGAAGAAAGCATTACTGAAGCATGTCAAAGGAAATTATTCATTTGAATTATGTTTTGGGGGAAAGAGGGAACTTGCGTGAAGATGAATTCAAGACACAAGGCTTCAAGTTCACAGAACCCCAGACCGGTGGGGGTCGGCAGGGCCCTCTGGAGATCACCCCGTCCAACCCCCTGCCAAAGCAGGGGCACCTACAGCAGTTGCACAGGATGGCATCCAGGCGGGGTTGAATCTCCCCAGAGAAGGAGACCCCACAGCCTCTCTGGGCAGCCTGTGCCAGGGCTCGGCCACCCCCAAAGTACAGAAGTTCTTCCTCACGTTCAGGTGGAACTGCCTGAGCTTCAGTTTGTGCCCGGTGCCCCTTAACCTGTCGCTGGGCACCACTGAAAAGGGTCTGGCCCCATCCCCTTGACACCCGCCCTTAAGGTATTTATAAACATCGATGAGATCCCCACTCGGTCTTCTCTTCTCCAGGCTGAACAGACCCAGTTCCTCAGCCTTTCCTCATCAGGGAGATGCTCCAGTCCCCTCATCATCTTCGTTGCCCTTCACTGGACTCTCTCCAGTAGTTACTTGTCTGTCTTGAACTGGGGAGCCCAGAACTCAATAAATGGCAAAGGGTAGAGTCAAGTCCCAGCAGACCCCTCTGACCAAAAAGCCAGGCTCTCCACCGCCGTCCCCACCTCGGGCCATCGGCAGAGCAGCAGGACCTCAGGCTCCCGTGCTCCGCTCAGCGGGCGAGCGCGTCCCACCCAGCACCCCACTGCTCCCCCGGGCATCAGCTGGAAACAGCTTTTCAGTATTCTTCGTTTGCAATAACCATTCAATAACAATTTGTTACTTGGAGTCACACATTAAGTCCTAAATCAAATTTCCAGAAGTTTGGTAAAAGTCCCGTGTTTTGACCTGCTTTGAAATTTAGGAGCTTTAGAAAAAATGAATATATCGGGTATCTTTCCCTTTCCTTTCTCTGAATCTCTGTAATTCTGCCTCAGAGACTTAGGATGTCCTAAAATCCAGAGGAAAAAAAGAAAAGGACTTGAGATATTTGTTGAGATGTTTGCGCGTGCATTCAGCACCTCCCAGCAAGCAGCAGGAAACTCGGGCAGGGAACTCTCTGCTTGGGAAACCTTCCTCGAAATTCAGCCGCACCGTCTGCTCCACGGCCGCTCCTCAGAGGCAAGTCACAAAACACCCCGGGATGAACAGTCACGTTTCATCATAAAACCCGATTTTTTTCACAGGGTTGTCTACAGCACACTCACCGTTGGGTTTTTTGTACATCCAAAGACAAGCTTTGTTTCTGACCTCTTTGGGAATAGCAAGAGAATTTAAGGGATAAATATCTAATTTTAAAATTATGTATAGTTTCATATAACAAAATTATATCTCTCAATAACAAATCCTCATGTATTCTATACTAATACCTGCAATAAAGATCATTTAAAGGAGATGGAAATAATTAGATTAAAAAAATACAAATTAGAATAATCACTTACACGTAAGAGACTGAGTGAGGCAAAGTACCAATTAACTGAATAAAATGAATTTCCATTTAGAATAATCAAGCTTGATAGACTGTCTTACTTGCTTAGTCACTTCGTCTCTAATTCAGGTAGACAAATTACTACATTTGCTTTCACTTTCATGCAAGAGGAGGGCAGCATACGCAGCACAGAGTATGTGTGTGACAAAAATTCAGAGCAGAGAGTCACGAAATGACGACTTCTGATGTGCCAGAGGCTGGATTCTCAGGTCAGCACACCAGCAATCTGCACGGCACACGCATTCATGGGCGACGTACAGCTTAACGAGGATGTCTAGAGAAAATATATTAGCTGTTCAAAAAAGTTACGTTTAAAGGTACATACCTGAATACAGACAAAAATGACCACTTTTGCAAGACTAATTTTAAATTCTGTGGACCCGGTATAAGCTGGTCCTATCTGTCTTTCTCAGTATCATGAGCAAGTCTCAAAACCCAGTCTACCATGGCTAACACTAGTTCAAATCCATTTCAATTAGCAACGCCGGGATCTCCAGTGAATACAAATCACCGGTTGTCACCAGCAGATTAAGCACTGCATTAGCAGGTCTGCTCTGAAAAGGATTAAATGACGGCGTTGACAGCGGGGTTGACATGCCACCACTACAAAGTGACACTTGCCACATTAAAAATGGTGAGGAATTTTTCAATCAGTCGGATTTTAGAAATGCACCCAGGACCAGGAGGCAGCGGCGCCGAGTAGGACGGTGATCTGTCATCTTCTGTTCGCTTGGGCTCTTTGGTACTATTGCTCATCAGGGGTAGATTCAAAGCAGTTATGAAGATATGCTATGTGATAAATTGTATTAAAAAGAGGATTGCTTTAGATGTGTTTAAAACCAGGAACATAATGAACTTTGACTGCACCCTTAATTTTGGAAAACTATACATTTCCCGCTCACATATTACATATATGGCTTATCTGCAGCCCCATAGTTCCAGAAATGAAGGGGGGGAAAAAAAAAATAAAAATTCTTTTCCATGCAGTGCTGAGTGGCTCTCAATGAAGCAATACAAAGGCTGTGAAGACTTTGAGACATGATATAATCTAAAACTACACAGGTCAGACTTGGAATAGTCAGCTTTCGTATCACAAAAATTCAAAATCAGGAAAAGAGCACACAAAAAAGAGAAGGAACTACAACTTCAGAGAGAGAAATACGAAAATTATTTTCAAATTCAAAACTGTATTTCCATACTGCAATAGAAAAAAAAAAACCACATTAGGAAGATGAATATATTCTCTCTCACACAGATGTACACTCACCCTCAATCACTTTTTAAAGAACGCTTTTGCCAGTTTTTGCAGTTGTCTGACCAGCTTTTGCAGCAGACAATGGTCTGAGCAGGGGCATTTCTGAAGCAGTCAGGATCCACCTCCACCGGCTAGCACCGAGACCAGTATTGATTCAAACTGAGCTAGGGTAAGCCAGTCCACACTAACCACAATAAATGAAATATAATTAATCAGGGTGAAGCCAGCAAGTAAGTAAGTTGTAATTTCCAGAATCGCCCCCCACCTGATGATGCAACGAGTAACCCTATTTGTAGACGCAGCATTATTTTCGGCTGTGATGAGTACCATTATGGACGTCTGCCCCTCAAGCCCAGCCTGCTAACCAGGAGCTATAGTTCCAAAGTCAATGCACCTAGGACACTATTTCACAACTTTCTTACCTGAGGTACAGAAAATTGTTTAAATATTCCTGAAAATGCAACCAAAATTCCTGGTAGTTTCTTCTTTTGTAAAAAAAAAAACAAAACAAAAAAAAAAACAAAAAACCAAAAAACAAACAACAACCCACACACAAGTACCTAGGTTAATTTTTAAAAAAAACCCCTAATAAGATATTTTTAAAAGATTCGTACCTGTTACATCGTGAACTGAGGCTTTAATCATTAAGGAGAAAGCTAAAATAACTCCTATCTAACGCTACGTGTAAAGTCCCATGATTTCAGTGTAATTAATTAAATGAGTCATGTTTTACTTCGGTGTTTACCCAACTGCAAGAGGATTAGTCCTACATACAACCAATATAGCTGTGAAGTGCTCAATACTACAGCGGAGCAAAAAGGGCGTTCTTTGGAAGAGGTCCTTGACAGGTCACCCAGGCCCTTCCCTCGCCACAGGCTGCACCGACTACACCTACCCCGTTCCTGACATGTCCGTCTGAAACGTGCATCCAGATCTCCGGTTCTTCAGCATCCCTCAGCTCTCCATTCCACTCCTTTGCCTTTTTTGTTTTGAATTTATTTCCCCCGTGTAGAGTCAGCCTACTGCTCCTTCTCCCCCCATCTGGAAAGACGGATTACAAACTATTCCCATTTGAGTCTCCTGTGCTTGAAGACAGGCACCTCCCTTTAATCATCTCTTCTGTAAACTCATTAACAGCACCAACTCCTTCAGCCTCTCCAAACAGATCGCTTCTAAACCCCAGTAATTCTCATGACTCTCTTCTGGACTCTCTCAGCACAAGATCCTTCCCAAAGCCCTGATGCTCTGGGTAAGGCCTCATCAGCCCAAAACGCAGAGGTACGACCAGTTCACTACCTCATACGTTCATATATTTTACGTATCGTGATATGTGGGAAGGATCAGACAGGTCCTTTCCTAAGTTCTCCTATGGAAGCAAACGACCAAGTCACACAGTGCAGCTGATGACTCCTGCTTCAGGCTTTGCAACTGCTCTGCATCTGCACGCCATCCTCTCCACGTCACTCCCCTCATTAGTTATGATTGCTTTGAGTGCCATTAATACCATACTTCCCAGGCAAGCCAAGCCATTAATAGACACAATACATAACACCATACAGGCTGTGGTGAAGGCCACACACCTGCACTCTTCAGGGTAGAGTTTTTCCAATTAATAGCTGCTCTGAAAGCATCCGTTTCATCACATCCATCTTTTCCTAACATGCTTCAGAGGAAGCATCGTCTCTTTGAGACAGGGGTAGAACCCCACTGCAACATCTACAGGTTCTGCTGAAATCCATAAGGCATGTTACACCGTCACGGGAAAAAGCCTGATGTGACAGGACATGTCACTCCCTGCACATCTGTCCAACAGTTTCCAGGACTGTTATTTAATTGTTTCAGTATTTTTCCCAGAAATGGAGTTAAGCTGTGAAACCTCCAGCTCCTCCTCGTCTCCTTCCCAAAGTGGACTCACATAATCATAGAATCACAGAATGGTTTGGGTTGGAAGGGACCTTAAAGCCCATCTAGCTCCAACTCCCCTGCCATGGGCAGCGACACCTCCCACCAGACCAGGCTGCTCACAGCCCCATCCAACCTGGCCTTGAACACTCCCAGGGATGGGGCAGCCACAGCTCCTCTCGGAACCTCTGCCACTGCCTCACCGCCCTCACCATGAAGAATTTCTTCCTAATATCTCATCTAAATCTTCCCTCTTCCAGTTTAAATGCCCTCTGCCAATTCACACAACATCTCCTGGCCCCTGTGAGCTCCCAAACACAAACCCAGAGATCGCTCCAGCCTGTTCTCAGATGAGAATTTCACACATTCGTTTTAAAGATACCTAACTTCATCTGAACACTAATTTGTCCTTCCCTTGTCGCAACCCGAGCTCCCATCCCTGTGCCCGCTGGTGCCCAGTGGGTTTGGTTGCCTGTTCCCTGCTCATCCCCAGGCAGGGCAGGAGCCCGACGCATTGAGCATCCTCTGCCCAGCGACAAGAGCTAATCC
>NW_009592806.1:59487-68783 GCF_000690535.1 Cariama cristata
CCGAAGGACCCCTTCTTTCAGAGACACTTAAGCCCAACTGCTCTCAGTCATCTCGTGAAGGTACAGCTGCAAAGGAGCAGAACATCAACTCGGCAAAACCAGAAGTCTTTTCAGAAACCAGAAAATTCATGAGAAGTTGATTCTTCTCTTTTCGGTTCCAGGGAGAGATGTTCTCCCTCACATCCTTAACTGCAATGCCCAGTCCTGTCCCCACACAGCAAACTGCAGCTCTGGGGAGAGAGCTCCTCGCCGCAGTAACAACCTTGACCTGAAATGCCAGGTCTGAGCCCAAATTCCACTGCACGACAGCTGCAGCCCGAGCAGAAGAGGCAGAAACTGGAAGCCAGAACAGCAGATGCTGGAGCGTGATGCCACCATCGCTCCCCACTTGTACGCGTCCCAGTGCCACCACCACCCTGATAACCGCCTCTTCCCTCCTCACCGTCACACATGGGCAGGTGACTCCATACGCAGGCACGATTCTCAACCAACTGCTTCCATGCAAAGCTCAAAAGCTGCTGTAAAAGTATTTCTTGAGCTAAAGGAAGAGTTGAATCAGTTGTCTGCAGTATTTAAACTGCAGTATTTCTGCAGGGTCATCAGATAATCCTCTAATGTGAATCTCTGTTGTACGATGTTTTTTACAGGAACAACAAACTATTTTCAGTTTCTTGCCATTTTCTTACTTCTACCGTGCAGTTGGGCTTGGATTTATGTTGGTTTTTTTTATACAACCACTTTCACCATTTCCTTTTTGCTAACATGCCCCGTTGCAGCAGCGGTTTCTGCAGTGCCAGGCTGCCTGCATGAAAATTGAGAACTACGCCTTGCTCTTAGTCATTAGCAAAACGACCTATGGAAAGCAAATGATACCTGCTCTGACTGCTGCTGAATTTATGAAATAGTTAATAGACCATTTCATATTGCATTAGCAGCATCATGAGCCAGTCACGCAATTTTATATAAAGAAAAGCTTATAATCAGTGAGGAGCCGGCCCTCCCCGGCCCCCGTTCCCCAGCACAGGAGATCGTTGTATCAGCGTTTTGACGAACATCTGAATAACCCCAGCGTTTGGAGCAGCCAATCTACTGAAAGACAGCGTGAGAAAAGGCCTCATCTTACTTTTGGCAGAGAAGGTTTATAAATTGCCTAGGCTCTCACTGCTAACCTCAACTTGCCCCGTCAATCCCTCTCCTACCCCAAATCACTAGAAATTCTAGATCAGAGGCTAAACCCTAAAAGACACTTTAGAAACAGATACTCAGCATAGAAGAAATTACATCCAGATAATGAGTTATAGCTTTAAAGTGAAAAGCCCTGGGCAAATCTGTCGCGAGGATGAGCTGTGACTCATGGTTAATGAGAGGGGCAGGGGTGGCACGGGCAGGACACTGGTGCTGAGTCAGCAGAAAGCCCATGCTCCGGCCACTGCCACTGACCCCGTGGCACAGTCCCCAGGGGATGCTCACACCAGCCCCAGCATTAAGAGTTGCCCAACACCCAAGCAGAGGATCAAGCCATGAAGGATTGAGATTAAAGCACAGTGAAAATGAAAGAAAAAACATTGGATTATTTTAAAAGTACAGGTTATCTTCCATTAGGTCTATGCCACAGCTATTTTACGTTCCTATTTCATATCCAAATGTGTCTCTTGCTGCATAAATATTCATTGTCCATTCTTCTTGGTCTCATTTTAGATAAATAAAGATCTCCACAGCAAGGCTCTATTTTGAATTATTTACTATTTTACCTGTCAGCTCACCAAAGGAGCGAGTTCATTAACACAGAAATGTGGAGAAGGAAAAGAGTCTTATCCGACTAGTATTTTCAGGGCACTAATCAAGCAATTCAACGTTGACCAACAAAAAAGTTCCAGGACTTCCTTACAAAATCTTACAGGAACAAACATTTGAGGCAAAACGCCTTGGCTGATTTTCAGATCTCATCAATTTCTTCTGTAATACTAAGCAATTGCTACCCATAGCCCAAATTAATTACATTTTACTGAATACATATGGATAACCTTTCAAGCAAACACAAAAATCTGCATTTACATTTTTGGAAGTTTCCAGCACCCCTCTCTCCCGACAAGCCCGTGCTGGAGACTGAAGTCACAAATTAGGGTCACCTTTCCCCGTGCAGCGTCAGCAAATCAATCTGCGATGCCTTTCAACCAGGGCTCATACATAAATTAGGCAGTCTGCGATTGATTCGCAGGAGAAACCCTCCAGCAGCGGAGTGAAACACCAATAAAAATCTTACAATTAACTTGAGAAGTTGCCTTTCGTTCCGTCCCAGTGGTCCTTTTATTCTTCAGTCGCGGAAAACATATCATCATACAGATGCTCCCTTGTAATAGATCTATATGAATACTTTAAATTGCTTCTTGAAAACGAAAGCTAATTATATATGATGGAAAATACATGCGGAAGAATTATATATTGCATAATGGGCAGATTAAATGCTCGTGTTTCAGCAGCAAAGTATTTCATTTTGGAGGAGAGAAGGGGAGGAAGGGGAAAACACAAAAGCACAAATGTGTGCCCTGCCTACGTATTCAGACAAAGCAGAAAAGGAGAACATGACATCTGGATGTTTGAGTATTCACTCGTAACACATCAAGAAGGTGTAATACAGAAAGGAAGGTAGCGGTGTTACGGCTTCAAGCTGTTCAGCCCAGCAGGGCTTGGAAACCTTACGGGGTATTTCCAAAGCCTAGCACGGCTTTGCACTGCAGAAACTCAAACCCAAACAACGTCCCCGCAGCAAAAGCAACGCTCAGGCTCCCAAGATAAAAGGTGGATTTCACCGTGGATCCAGACAGGAGGAACTCAGACCCTGCTTTCAGTGCCAGCATTAATCTTGGCCGTAATACACGGAGAGCGTACTAGTTCACCCCTGATCCTTCTTCTGCTTCTCTAACTCCTCCGTGACTCGAGCTCCCTCCACACCAGGTCCTCGGAGCTCAGTGGCCGAGAGCCCCACATCACACACCAGCACCAGAGGCATTCTTTAGAGCCGATCTGGTAAACCAGTTGTTAACCGTGAAGAAAAGGTAAGCAGCCAAGTCTTGCGCATATTATTCAAGGTCAACTCCATCACTTGGCAAAATTAAAGACAGAACTATTTTTTCAAAGCTGAAGACTGAAACGGATGCTATCAACATTCAAGTCAATAGTAAAGGTCCTCCTTGGCTGGTGTGGGAGGTCAGCTCGCTGGTGAGACAGGTCAGGAGCTCCAGCCCCACCACAAAGCTGGCATGGCTTAAGAGAGCTCAGAACTGCTCCTTCCCCTGATTTCCTGCTGGAAAAGATTTCCAGAGCTGCTCAGACCAGCTGCTCCAGGTAACCCCCTCCTCTCCTCCTCTCCTCCTCCCTGCGCCGTGCCCTCCACGGGATTCCCCCGCTCTGCACTTAACGTGTTCGATGTGTACTGTGAGCAGAGTAAGTTCTTGGCGTTAAGCCTTCAGCTGCCTCCCACACACAGCAATATAAATTTTTAGCAATTGTATAACTGGAGAAATAGTAACGGTACCAATGTGTTTCAAGGCTTATAATTACTCTCATTACTTCTGCACCGCATCTGCACGCGGCTGACACCCTCCTCCACCAAGTTCACTGCAGCACGGAGCTGCCGAGACCAAAAGCAAGAAATTTTTTTTACGATGAGGGTGATGAGACCCTGGCTGAGGTTGCCCAGAGAGGTGGTAAATGCCCCATCCCTGGAAACATTCAAGGCCAGGTTGGATGGGGCTCTGAGCAATCTGGTCTCGTTGAAGATGTCCCTGCCCATGGCAGGGGGGTTGGACTGGATGGCCTTTAAAAGGCCCTTCCAACCCAAACCATTCGGTGATTCTATGAAACCTCCTCCTCCCAGCACACACAGGCACCGCTCGGAGGCAATGCCAGAGGGGCTGTATCAGCCTCTGACTGCGGCTCTAAAACACAAAGGGTTTGATAGCTCACGGCTTTACACGTTCTTATACCTTTTGTCTTCCTACCACCCCACTTGTTCCTACTTACGCCAACACAACCATACATCATACCGCCAAACGATCAGGTTAAAACAAAGGGGAGAAGGAAGGAAAGCTTCTTTCTTTCTTAAATCTGAACCAGTTTAATGATCAAACTCACAAGCATAACCCAACCAACGGCTTGAGCCGGTGAACCCGAGGTGCCCACGTACTGCAAAGCAGGCACGGGACCGCAGAGCAGCAGCAGTAGTAAGTACAAGGCAGAGCATCTCAGACTGGGAGCAGTATCTGACCCAGCCCGCTCAGGAACAGCTCGGCCATGCCTGCAGATGACACAGGCACTGCAGGTGGGTTTCCGCATCTCTTTGCTTACAAGGACTGTTTCTTCACAGCCTCCTTGGCAGAGCTTGCGCTGCTCCAGACCTTGCTGATGTCCTACAGACAGACAGGTACCTGCTCTTCAAGCTGAAATAACGCCTTAACCAACCTTACTCCCCACGACCCCTACCCCAGGTTCTCCCCTTTCTTTAAGCACAGAGTATATTTTCTATACCCATGCTCAACCCTCTTCTCAGCTCCTGTTACGACCTACATCCGTCTCTCTGACCTGGCCCATGCAGACCCCCGTGACAGCAGCAAGGATGCACCATCCAAATCCTGAGCTGCCAGCCAGGCAGGAGCCATGGCCACGGAGCCACGGGCATTCCCCACGGCCGGGAACCTCGACTGTCCCAGGAAAACACCCCGCTACGGAGCTCTTTGGATACAGCTTCCTGATGCTGAGCCAGCTGTATCCAAACACTGACAAGAGCGTGAATCAGGATCTTTCAAAATCAAAGAGAGCAACATGATAAATGTCACTTTGGGGATTATTTTTAAAGCTAAAGCAACAGGAGTTGTTGATGTTCAAACTAAGCCACTCATCACGCGAGGCGAGCAGAGGACCACGCTCACTTCACACATCCCAGGGGCTCAGAGAAAGCATCAGCTTCAAAACGCCACACACGGTGCTTTATAACAGGCAAAAATCCGTCCTCTTTGTCGCAGCTTCCACTTAGGAAATGTGTCTGTGCATGTATAGATACGTATCTCCAATTTTGGCAAAGAAGCACTAAAACTTCAACTACTAACTACTAGAACTTACGCCATAATATTTATAGTTATACAATCTAATCATCTCCCGAGACTGACAGCAGTCACAGCAAAACATCAACCAAATCCAAGGTTAATCAAATAGACGGCTGCGTGCTGTTTGTGAAAACCTGCACCTTCCAAGTAAAAGCACTTCCCGTTGACCAGCCAGGCTATGTAGCAAATTAAATGTGTAAGAAACAATTACAAAACTAATGAAACGAGCTACGCCAGATGTTGAACTTCGGCCCCAGATAATTTCATCTAACACCTGTTTTGTGACTGGTGTCGTATCGTAGTAACAGTGTGTGGAAACGTGAACAGAGACTCAAGGGTAACATCTGTTTTTATATTAGTTGCCTGCTGAGCATTCATCAAAAGCCTGATACTCCAATTCTTTATTTGAAAGACATCGTTTTCTCGGGGACAGACGGCAGCTCTCTGCTCTTCCAGCTCCCCTGCACTAAGAGAACTAAAGCAACAGCAGGGCCTGCATTACATATATATTGTAGCATCTCTCAGCAGTGGTCGGTATTTCTCTTTTCCTGTGACATTCACTAAGTTAGCAGATAGGTTTACTTTACATAACCAAATTTACGGTATCAACAGCAGCAGCTTTAATTCAAAATAAGGCTTTGGGACATGAAATGCATCTGATTTTCTCATCCATTATTAAGTTCTAGGCCTGCTAATAAGCCATTTATCTCCAAAAAAAGATCATTACCAATGCAAATTTCTAGGGATAGCAAAGTTCTTTACAGTCTAGAGTCTCAAGAAATAAATAGAAACTGCATTTCCTATTAAAGTTAAACTAGCAAGCCTCTGAGTTATTAGAAATGTAAAATCCCAGCCTGCAGCACAGTTTGTGCAGGCAGCTCTCGGAGCTCACAGCAAGTCCCAGGGATGCAGGCACTCAAGCCTGTCCACAGGAACGGCGGGGGGGCGGCCCTCAGGCGCTGGCCACAGGAACGGCGGGCAGCATCCCTGGGATGCTGAGTGCCTGCATCCCTGTGACTGCTCCCCACACCCCGACGAGTCGCTGCGGGAGGGCAGATCGCTGCCCCGGGCACAGCTTCAGCATCGCCACAAACAGTGCTGAAAACATTAACACATGCCCTTCTTCTGCATTGAGAAAATCAAATCCCTCCTGAATAAGCTATCTGCAACTTTTCATGCATAACAGGGGATTACTGTTTCTTGGCAAAGGGGAGAAGATTTTTTTTTTTGCTCAAGTCTGAAAAAGAAGAATTAGTATCATAAAAGAGGAACAGCAACAACAAAAAATTTAACCTCAAGAGGAAAATGCTGATGCAGGCTGGAAAAGCCACCAGATAGAAAAATCACATTAGCAACAAGCTCTCTAACACCCTGTGCTCTGCAACAGTCGGGGGAGGCTAAATGCAGCAAGAACTCCTACCTCCTCCCCGTAATACCATTTCTGACAGCAAAACACTGATGCCAGATCGTGAGGGCAATTCCTCACTGAAACCATTTCTGTAGCAATGCGGTGAATTTTCCATCATTTCAGCTCAGATCAGCATTGGACTGGGAAAATTCAAGAAAACCTAATAAAACAGTATTGGGCTAAGCTAAGTCTTTGGAGCATCTTTCAAGTCTTCTCAAACTTTAAGCTTGTCCTGGATTTGCAGAAATGGAAATATATTGAAAGATATTAAAAAAAAAATAAAAATAATAAATTACCTTCATCCTTTTGGAGGGAAGTCCTCCCTGAGACATGTCTGATACTTGGAGCCCGGGCAGCCGCTCCCCTCCAGCGCTCTGCCAAAAATGAACCTTTTCCATGGAATGAGAAAAATGACGGAGCAAGGGGCAGGGCAGGAAGGCACAATTTAAATGTTTGAATTTCCATTTAAAACACCTGCATACCATTCAAAATTAACAATGGTGGCCACATACTCTTAAAAAAAATTGTCAGTGAGTGGCAGCTGAGAGAATATTTTCCAAGTTCAGATCACTGGGCACAAAACAGTCAACTCTGTTTTAAAAGGAAATAAAAAATAAAACCCGTTAAGATAAAAAAAGAAAATAGAGTCCAATAAACAAAGGACTTCAACATCTCTGAAGGGCAGCACGTAGCCTGAGGCCTCTTATATTAACGTGACTCATTTCTAGGAATCAAGAGTCAAAATTCTGCTTTTTAATGTAGTATTATACCTTTAACAATCTATCAGTCACTTCAAAGAAAAGAAAGATCAGCAAGAAAACCCCAAACCCAAGGATGCTCTCTGTACAGGCAGGCAGTGAAAAGCGGTCAGGGCTTTGCCGATGACCCCCCGGCACTGGCCCAGCCCAGGCAGAACCGCAGAGCTTCCCCTCGCCCCAGCCTGCAGCGCAGCAACAAAATGCCACAGAACTGCGAGGAACGGGTGAGATTTTTCAGTTTGGTACAAGTAATCTAAAAAGTATAGTTTGAGCGCTGCACAATGGCAGCAAGTTTCCTAAAAAATAAATTTTAAATTTTTTTTTTTTTTAATTTTTTTTACATAGAATTAATGTAAGAAAAAGGAATGAGAATCTAGATATTTCTTGCAACGCCTTTGTGTGTCCTAACTCTGCTCTTCTGGTGCAAAGGCACTTCACTCGAAATACACACACCCCCCGCCTTGTTTCCCTTCTCCCCGCTCTGTTGTATAACTGGCATTAACTTTGAAGTCTTTACTCCGCGGAGTATCTCATTTGCTATGAGTTCAGATTTACAAGCCCAGCTCAGCAGGGGACCAACCTGGGCTGTATTCAAACAAGTGACTTCAATCACTCACCCTTCTTCCAGATTGCAATACACCCCCCGTGCACTGGAACTAAACATGCCAAATGTTTTGTTGCAGTATCAAATTGGCTTTAAAATGCTCTTGAATTAGCTAACGGGCATAGGCCAGTATAGCTTTTTACCCTATTTACAAAGTCTCCTTGCAATGGGACCAAGAAATAGGTAGCTGGGAGGAGGTGAGGCACTAAGGAAATAAGAGGTAAGATTTTAGGTCTGGAAACATCCTTCACTGTTATACATCTTTTTCCCCGTACTTACTGATTACTAAAGGATACAGGCACTCTTTACTATAAGCTGCATGATATAAACAGTAAGCTTTTAAAAAAAAATTACGTTAAGCTTAGAAAAAGGATAAAGGTTTGCACAAGTTTTTCTTCACACCAGCACTTGCACAGTTAAGCTTCAAATTTGAGCTGTAAATTTGTATACGCTTAAAAATGATGCGAGGTATCACCTTCAAATTACACGACAGCTGAACACCATTTCAGAGAAATGATTCTGAAATCAAAGATACAGAGAGTTGGGGTAAAATCTACCAGGGAAGATGATGATTTCTGATGGTTGCTCTGCTAACGGACACAGAGCTGCACGAACCACCGACAGCTACGCCGCGGGAGATGGCCCCGCCGTGTGCCTAACTCGCCTCCCATTCATCAGCATCGTCTCACTCTTACAACCCTACAAATTGATGGATTCATGCTAGCTCCTCCAGGCAGTGACATTCATATTGCAAAGCTAGGCTCTTGATGAGCTATAAAAGGCGATTTGTCACCCCTTCAAGTTATAGCTGGAAGCGTGGACTCTTCTCCACCATTACCACCGTAGCCAACGCGGGTGGCTCTGGGCTGAATGCAAAAGTATAAGCAGCTCCCATGCAAGGCCGCCCTGCTCCCTTTCCCAGTTTGGGTGCACTTCCCACGAGAAACCGGATTGAGCCTCAGCTTGAAGATGTTCTGATCAAATGGTAAGAATTCACACGGTGGGAAAAAAACAAAGTTGGAAAAAAAAACCAAAATCACTGAAAAAACCCACAACAACCCCCCCAACAAGAGAGTTAACCATCTCCCTTGTTCTTGGTGCTTAGGCCACACTTTAGGACTGCATACAGACCTAATCTAGATAGAAATATAATAAATAAGAATGGTAAAAGATCCAATATATGGAGTGAAAGCAAAAGAGTCTGAGAAACATGTTAAAGGAACATCAAAAGATTTAAAAAAAAAAAATGAAAAAAAAAAAGAAAAAAAATTACTGTTCCTAGCGTTCCCTGTTACTTGTTCTTATTTCTTGACTCCCCTCCGCTCCTCCTAGTCTTGATCATTCCCCTCCCCAAGCACCCCCTGCAAACCTCGGTCTGCTGCCGATCCACCTACCCAGCCGCTCTCCAGCTCCGCTCTCTGAAC
>NW_009592806.1:68813-79371 GCF_000690535.1 Cariama cristata
TCCTGGCAAAGCGACAGGTTTCTCAGATACACTCCTTCCAGTTTCATGCATTTTTGTTATTCTAACACAGGAAACAGCTCAAAACAAAACTGAAGGTTTCAAATTTTTTTGTTTTGTTTTGTTTGCCACCTAGCACACCACTGCTTCGGCTGAGTAATAGTTGTCATAATATTGTTCAGAAGCTGCTAAAACACTCTAAGGTTGCCTTTTTTTTCTATTAAAAAAACACCACATTTTTGTACTTCTATTTCATACAGAGATAAGACAGACATCCAGTTCTTTTCATGAATCCAAGGAGTTACTGAAGCAACGGCTTGTTGAGCTATCTGACAGCGGTGCACTGAACAAAATCCTTTCACTCATATGTCGAATACCCTGCTGAGGAAGCTGGCATTGCACATCTGCTCTCAGCAGAGGTACAGCAAACTTGTTCAAGGACTAGGCTGGGGAAAAAGTGAATTTATCTTTAGAATAAACACTGTGATGGTATTTCCATTATTCTGCTAGCTGTCACTAAAAGCAGGATCATAGCATCAAAGCAATGAAACACATCCAGAACCACATTTTACACTGAGGCCTTAAGCATACTGAAGGTGCTATCAAAATAATAAATACTAACCCAAACCTGTTATCCTAGGAATTCAAAAAGGCTTGTACAGACCAATGCTTTTGTGCTACTGTTCACAAGGAAGGTATGCAAGACCTAACCGAGCAATAAGTATCAACTTACAGCATTTTAACCATCTTTTAAAAATGTATTTATAGTCTCAAACTGCGCCAGGGGAAGTTCAGGCTAGAAATGAGGAGGCATTTCTTCACAGAAAGGGTCGTCAGGCATTGGAATGGGCTGCCCAGGGAGGTGGTGGAGTCCCCATCCCTGGAGGTGTTCAAGAAAAGACTGGACGTGGCACTTAGTGTCATGGTCTAGTTGACAGGGGGGTGTTATGGCAAAGGTTGGACTCGATGATCCCAGAGGTCTTTTCCAACCAAGTTAATTCTGTGATTCTGTATTTTTAGGGAAAACAAACACCAAAAATACTTTGTGTCTGGTCTATGAGGCCTTAAGTAGGAGTAACCATAAGCAAGGAACTCTTATGAAGAAAACCATTACTGGAACCCAATGTCCATGCCCCATCCCTCTGGGGCATCCCGCAAAGCCCCTAAGGAGCAGCAGCAAAGCACCCACTCCTCTTTTTCTGCACGTGCCGTGCCCTTTCCTAGCATCCCTAGTCCAAGAAGTCTAACCAAAACGCCATTCGTATGCATAAAGGATAATCATTTTCTCTACTTCCATTTCAAATCCACAGGTTTGCTACTTCACTGACTTATTTAGCAGCCATTTAAATGCAGAAAAGATAGCAGAGCCTGCCCACAATTCTGCCACCCCGCAGGGTGGGCTGGGTGCCCCTGCCCTGCGTTTGGGAGCGGGTCCCAGCCCACGGTGCCGGTCCTCAGCAGCCCAGGTTGGCACCCGCACCCTCACCGCTTCTTCAGCAGCAGCTGCCTCCAACCATGTTTAAAAAGCACCTGCAGTATCTCCAGTAGAGAAACGCCCTCTCTCAAATGATGCTAAACCCCCTCACTAAACTGCAGAGCACGTGTAGGTCAACAACAGCAATGATTTTTTTTTTTAACCTTTTCATCTCAAATTTGGTAGAGATTATGGGCTCTCCCAGATGCAGAAAGTCAATGTGTAATAATGCCCCCGCCCATTAGGATCACCTGGACACCAAGTATCTTAAGTGAAGACTGGAAACCTTAATCTCTGTTAATTAGAAAAATTGTTTATGTTCTCAACTGTAATTCAAAATATACCAACAAACTCGGAAAAGTCCATTCTCCAAAGTCCTACTGATTTAAAGAGCTAAGGTTGAGATTGCTTTTATTTAAAAATCTCCCCGTAATGGAATAGTTCTCAGATAAACAGGTATTTAGGTCAGTGGCTTCCCCGCCTTCTCCAAAAACTGTGCTACTTACCGAAAATACAGGAATCTCTGCCGTGGGGCTGCTGCATCTTTTGAGAAAATGCATCATTAGAACAGGCAACCAAGGGAATATTATTTATTTTGTTCCGATGGCTTCGCTAAATAATTACAACAGGATTTTTCTTTCTTCAATGCCACCTAAATATAAATAGCAAACTTCAATACAGAAATAGGGTTTCTGGTCAATTGTGTATTTATTGTGAGCTAATAATACTGCAATTTCTGCAGCAAGGTTCTTCTTGAAAACCTTAAGGAAAATAACCCATGTTACTCACTGCTGCTTCGAACGACGTATTTATGCCACAGATTTTGTGTTTGTGAGATCTGACTAGGAGGTAGAGCCCTCGGAAGTCCCACCGTACCCTGCTTTAGCAAGGGCAGACTATCTTCTCTAAATACGCAAGGTAACAACTGCACAACCTCCACAAGGCTTACACTGCCTGAATATTCAGAAAAGAGCATATTTCATCTATTTTAGACCTGCTTCCAAAATGTCGATTGTTGTGTTATCTCTTACTTTTGACTATTCAATGTTTCAGCCTACTATGTTACACATCCATAAAGCACAAAATTGTGCCAAAGGGTGCAAATTGTCTGAAACGCATGCATCTATTAACAAGAAAGCCAGGAAGAACAACTGCGAGCGCTGACAGCAAAGCCAACCTAGAGCACTTACGGACATTTCAACATTCACATTCATCTTTGTGCGACTGCCATCCCACAGCACTGCCAGACCATTCATCCCGAGAGATGTCAAGGAAACAAAAGGAGTTGGCTGGGGGACGCGGAAGGTTTCCCCTGTACGACAGCAGACCTTGCAGCTTATTACCACCGACCTTCCCACAGGTTTTACTTCCAACTCAAATGCAGAAGCAGTGTATTGCACGTCTGTGTTCTGCTTGCATGTTTTAAACATCACTGAAAAATCACAATCTGATTTACTGAAAACGAGCAAAGTCATTAAGCCATAATGAACATTTGCATATACACGGACAAACTTTAAATGCCAGCAAGAGCTCCTGTTTAAAAAACTAGGTTTAAAATGCTACTGCACAGCACAGGGCTAAAGCCAAGTATGCATATTTTTAGCCGACCAAAGGGCAGCTTTCAAAAGTTAGATCCTAAAGCAGATTTAAATATGCAGTGGCACTCCCCAGCTGCCTCCTTGCAGGCAGGATCCTGCCCCAAGGGCAGAACTTCGCTCTGGTGAGCTTCACCAGGTTCCTGCCGGTCCAGGTCTCCAGTGGGTCCAGGTCCCTAGTGGGTCCAGGTCCCTAGTGGGTCCAGGTCCCTGTGGACAGCAGCAGAGCCATCAGGTCTACCCGCCACCCTTCCAGTTGGGTGCTGTTTGCAAACCGGGTAAAGCTGTGCCCTGCTCCATTGCCCAGCCTCAGAATCACATAGCATTTTAGTAGGGTAGGAGAACAGCATGTAAAATTTACGTATAGCCTCCATGTCTACAAATTACTTCCATTGCTTCCTACACACTCAGTAGTCATATCCACCAACTCAGAAACTTGAGCAGGAGAGTGAGCTTTTCTTGCCCCAAAGAAGAGAGAATTATAAATTAAATATCATCACTATATTTAGAAAATCAGCTCTTTCCACTGCAGCTATAATTATGCAAGTGTTATAACATTTTGAGCTTCCTTGGAAGCATTATCTGCAGGGAGAAAAAAAAAAAAAATAATTTAAACATGGCACTTTCTCACGTACCTTTACAGCTGTATCAAAGCTTAAAAACTCTCCCCAGGAAAATGTGGCATAAGGATTCAGTGTCGGTAACTGCTCTTGCCCCTGGGCTGTACCACCCCTGCATCCCTGACACTCCTCAATCCACACATCTCCTAACTCCCACCTTTTACTATTCCTAGGCCCAGTAAACTCAGAGACTTTTTTTTTTGTTGGTTTGTTTGCATCATGAAAGAAAAAAAAATACATTTTTCTTATCAGAGATTAGCAAAATGAAGGTTGGAAGATGCTGGATGGCCTCCTTTGATGTGAGAGGTTTACACTTGACCTTCTGTTTTCCTTCCTGGATATTTATAGCCTGTTGGCTCAGAAAACTGAACAACAGTATGATACACATAATGACCTGCTAAAGCGAAGCTTAGATCCTTCTCCTAAAAGCGTGTCTACGCCACTTGGCTCTTAACATTTTTTCTTCAACAGCAACTACAGTGATAAATGATAAATCTTCAGATTAGCTCTCTTGGCATTTGAGCTAGCTAAATAGATGATTCCAAGCAAAATTTATCACTTCAATAATTCTAAGACATTCCCTCAGAAGGCAAGGATTAGTATTTCAAATACGCAAACAAATGTAACAGCTGCAAAATCTACTGCACCAGTGTTTTCAACTGCAATGTGCTTGACTCAGCTCTGCTGTGACTCCTGAAACGTTCAGATGTCATCTCCAAAATGTATACGTGGATCTGAAAGCACAGCTTTAAGGCTCATTTCTTCATCAAAATGAAAACTACTTGGAAAACAATGAGTCTTTATATATAAATAACTGTCAAAGAATACTTCCGTGATGCAGGAACACTCATTTCTAAGACATTTTCAGGATTTTTATTTGTCTTTATATGCCTATAATCTTTAATTCCTTTTAATCAACACAAAGTATATCTGAAACTAAGCCAATTTTTATTCGGTAATAAGGCGGCATCATACATACGAGAAAAGCAAGGCACCAAAGAAAGCTGCGGAAAAGGTAAAGGATTACATTTTAAATGAGGACAAAAACTTTGATGCAGGCAATCCGTTGCTTTCCAAGGAAGGTGAACATATGTGGCTACCCACAGGTAGTTCAAACAGGAAACACCTGAATATTCATTTGCATTGCAGAGTAACTCTGCAGCCCATCCTGAAGTCAGACTGGAGAGTGAAAATACAGTACAAAAATCATTTTCATTGTGACCCCGTTTAAATTACTTAATTATATTATTTTAATTGTGAATAACTTCAGAAAAGTGGCACCTGTGCAGAATTTTTGAATGCATCCGCTGGAATGCACTTAGATATACCCAAAAATAGGGATGCCCTATATGCAACGCACACATCGACTTAGCGGGAAGACTGTATCACACTGTGGAAAGCAGCCTAAGACGCGTGTGCTCCTGACAATGGAAGCAGTAAGCCTATAATACTTTTTTATTCCGTTCTTGTTAACCAAAGGATTACGCTCCGTTCCCCTCACTGTGTTTTTCTAACCACTTAAGCTAATACAGCCAATACACATTCATTGAAATTCTTCATGCAAACCCGGCAAAGCCCTTGAAATTTAAGCCAAAAGCATTAAAATTATATTTAAGTCTTCTTTGGGGCTGTTTTAGACATGTATTTTATATAGTCTCATCAGTAATGTGATAATCTAGAATAATTCTAAGGACTCAACTGCACATTCACAGAGCATTCGCAGAAACGTTCAAGATCACCTGAAAACGTTCCGGTTTGATGTTAACCTGGGAACAGTTATTTGAAAAAATAAAACTTCAAACACTCGAGTAAAGTCTAATATCTACCGCTAACATACTTGTAAAGTGTCCTTGGAGACTTGCTTGTTCAAATGTAGTACAACCTAAGATTACAGTAATCATTAAATAACTTTCTTTTAGAAGAGTGGCCAGAGATTCTTCTCCATCTTCTAATGACTGCGAGCTATACTGGACTGCAAATGGGAACGTTGGGCAGGGTTCAACCATATTGACTTGTGATTAAAAAACGAAAAGCTTTTATTTGCTCAGGTATTACTTGCCCAAGTAATATCCAAGGTTGAATCTCTGCAGATAAGCATGAGATCCACAAATTCTGTATCATTCAGCCAAACCACTGTTTTATCAAACCTGAGAACTTCCAATTCTGTATTTTTAAAACAAATATTGACAATTAAAGAATATTTAAGTGACTCTCTACTTTGCAATGAAGGCAACCTAATCCCTGGTTTGAAAATCACAGTAGCAATGATAATTTTTAAAATAATAGGTTTCCATGATCAAAATTATGTATATTCAAATACTTGTCCTATCTACACATTCAGAAAAAAAACAATCCCAAACATTCCACTTTCTCAGGAAGGAAACAGCATATGGAGCTGATCGAACCCACTGTCAACATTTTTCCACATACAAACAAACAGAGGAAAACCATCACAGGCTTCAAATGTTAATAATGGGAGGAAAGGGGTAGAGGTCAGGTCTTTAGTGCCAACTCCAAGTTCTCCACCTTAGGAAAGGCAGATTTAAGAGACCAAAATATATTTCCTGAAAATAATCCAATGCTAAGATAACACTTACAAAAAAAATTAGTATGTTTTTCTGAGTAATGATTGCTTGCTGTCTTCTTGAAATCATAGTAAAACTTGGAAACTCTGTTTATACACTACGGTGGAAGCAGTACTTCCCAAATTATGTAGATAGCTAAAAACATTTCAGCAAATTCCCTCCAAGTCTAATTTTTCTATGAGAAAAGTAGTTTTCCCACAGATAAATTCATAGTATCCATAGCTATAATTTAAAATCAGTTCATATTTACTTCTAAATATCATATGTGTGAGACACCAGATCAGGTCTTCAAATGGGGTATAAAGGTACTTGTGGAAGAGTAAAAATCTTACATCTTAGATTTGAAGCCTGGTGCCTCAATACTTTGGCAAATTTTATTGAGCAACTTTGAGTGCCTTTATGTACCTGAAAAAGTATGGATGTAGGCTTCCAAACCAAAACGTACGAGTACTTTGCGTAAAGCCAGAAGATAAACCCAAGGCTCCAACCGTCCAGACCAGTGGCTACTAGTATTGGAATCCATGTATTTCCCCATACCAATATTATGAACTAGAATAAAATCATCAACTTTTATCCATTAAAATACCTAAGCCTTCATTTATGATAGACACACAGAAATCCAAGCAGGGTTGTGTCTTCATATATCACCCCGGTCTCCTATGCCTTCTCCATTTGCTGGCTGCAGGCTCTCATCTACTCTCCATCTTTCTCCCCTCTCTCATCAACACAGATCAATAGTTAAAATGCAGGAGCCAGAAATAACATGAGAAGATCCCTAATCTTCACCTGAACCCACGTTTAAGAAGAAACTGTCACTAACTATGATTAAAGGAGGAAGAGTAGGAAGGAGGTTGTCCCAGCACAGCCCCGCTGCTTGTGGGCACAGCACGGCTACCCGGCTCGGGAAGAGCTGATGAATAACCAACCACGCTGACGGGGCAACAGTCTCCCTGTTGCACAGGAGTCACCCCTCTGCTCAAAGAAAAATTAAAATAAAAATTGGAAAAAAAAAAAAAAGAAAAAAAAAAGCATGGTCTAGCTTGCCAAGTGAACTTGACTTTCCATTAGAAATGGTGACATGTCTTTGAAATTTTACATTTCACATTTATCAGTTAGGCTAAGCAGAAGCTATGTAAAATAGGTGTTATTAAAATGCCATATGTAATATCATATGGTATTTTCTTATATAGTTCAGTTTCTTAGCTAAAGAGGACATGAAATGGTAATTCTATGTAAAATAAGCTCTGACTCAACAGCACACTGCTTTTGTAATTATCAATTTCCTCATTTTTATTTACAAGTTTTTGAGTTTTGTTAGGCAGTTTCAATAATTTAGTAACTTCTTGATTAAAAAAAACAAAACAAAACAAAAACAAATTTCAGAGATTTGTGTATCAAGAACTAGAGCGAACTGATACCTTGAGGACTGGCAAAGGAGCCCACTATTAAAAATAGGGTTCTCGCATTCAGAAAATGACTGGATGCATGGCTACTTCCTCCAATGTCTTAAAATAAAATGAAAAAAACTAGAACTTAAATTTCACTTACAGAATGAAGGTGCTGTGATTTTATACACAGCCTTATACATGTATGTACACAAGTTTCATGGGGGCTACAGGCAGAACTGAGGACTGTAGCAGATTGGGGTTTTTTAGTTTATAATCTTGCACTTGGTAGCTTTGTAAGTGTAATTAATGCAGTATTTCTTCTCTATTTTTTGGCTTAATCTCATTTATTTTTCTTGAAGCACCAGTACAAGCTTGCAAGTACCTTCACCTGAGCATCAGAGAAATATCCATTGCCATTTGGTTTTGTTGACAAGAAACTTTGAAATAAGGATGTGCTAACGCTGCAGACACTAATAATAATTCTTGGCTGCAACAAAATTTGAAATCTCTCGTTTTCCCAGAAGGGACCCTTATTTTCACTGGTTGCCATGGCGATGTTGCAGCATAGCTGCTATGGGTTTCTGTAGCTTCCCACCTGGTCATGGCACGAACTGCGGAGAGGAGCCCTTTGGCTGGCAGGCTTCTGCCCCTCCAGCATGGCTTAACTGGGTATTTCTCTCCAGCGGCTTCACGTAGGCTCCAAGTAGGAACGTTTTCCTAAACCTCTAAAGAGATGAAACTAACCCTCATTCACACCTTATCCTCTGGTTTCCTACCAACAAGACAAAGTCTGTATCTCTCCTGTTGTTCTGCACAACTTGGACATACGAAAGTATTTACTTGAGAACATTCTCCATTTATTCCAGCAAAGTTACTGTTGAATCAGAACAAGAGATGCATTTATTCACATTATTCATGCTACATTAACTTCCAGGCAGGCTTGCTTTTGGTGCACCTAAGCAGCACGTTTTCTACTTTCAGAAAAGACTTTGGACCACGCCATTACTAAGATGATGTTTAAGGTCCCTTCTGACCAAACGATTCTAGGATTCTAAGAGGTCTCACGTAGGACACCAGGCTTCAACATTAAATTCGGGCAGAAAAAAGTACCAAGCCCCATCACCCACAGTACTTTAACTCGGGAGAAATAGAATAGAGTATATATCCTCACTACAAGAAGGACATTGAGCTGCTCAAATGTGTCCAACAAAGAGCAACGATGGTGGTGAAGGGTCTGGAGCACAAGTCTGATGGGGAGCGGCTGAGGGAGCTGGGGGGGTTTGGTCTGGAGAAGAGGAGGCTGAGGGGAGACCTGATCGCTCTCTACAATGACCTGAAAGGAGGGGGTAGCCAGGTGGGGGTTGGTCTCTTCTCCCTGGAAACCAGCGATAGGACAAGGGGAAATGGTCTCAAGTTGCGCCAGGGGAGGTTCAGGCTGGACATTAGGAAGAATTTCTTCACTGTAAGTCATTAAGCATTGGAACGGGCTCCCCAGGGAGGGTGGAGTCACCATCCCTGGAGGTGTTCAAGAAAACGTTTAGATGTGGCGCTTCAAGACATGGTTTAGTGGGCATGGTGGCATTGGGTATACGGTTGGACTTGATGACCTTTGAGGTCTCTTCCAACCACAACAATTCTATGATTCTACGATTCTGTGATTTCAGTTGGAAGGAACCTAAAACGATCTTCTAGGTCAACTGCCACATAAGCTGGCTACTACATTTGTCTTCACTTCTGGAACAGTAAAACAGGGATTGCTGCTCTCAAAACGTGCTCTGTTCCCCATGGGAGAGTAATGAGTAGATCACAGTCTGATTTACTGACAGGTTTATCTACTCTTAAATGGGAATATTGGGCGAGAGCAGCAAACTGCAGGTTACAAATCACAGCCGGGGCAAACCTCCGTGATATCCCAACAGCGGCTTGTTGTGCAGAGGAGAGGGCTGCATCCCTTCTGCAGCACCCCCAGGTCCCCAAAAGGCAAGGTCCGTCATTTCCCGAAGGAGCTACTGCAGGAGAGAAGATGGATGTCTGGGAGACAACAGATAATGAGGCTGCAATGGCTTTTTCTCATCCTGCAAGTATGACTGCATTGAGATCCGTGCCCTGTATATACGTACACATCCGTTTCCACCCACTATTTACAAATTATTTGTCTTTCAGACTACAGAGTCCAAAATGAAAACACAATGCAAATTAGTTTATATCCAAGAGTCATACCTTTCCAATAGAAAATATTTTGTTAAATTAAGGAAAGCCACAGTAAGCGCTAACTTCTCCAACAATTCTTGATGCCAAACTTAAAACAACTGTGTGCCAAGACATACTTACAAATTCACAAGTCAAAAAAAACCCCACAAACCAAAAATCCCCCAACAAGCTGTGTTTTTCATTTTGTTCTCTTCCTTTCATGATCATGAGAAATCATATGACACCAGTGGAGTCATCGGGAGAATATCTAATGATTTTAAATCTCTCTCCCTCGCTCTATATATATTCTTAATGAACTAGTTTGCCTGTGCAGTTCCTTGCAGCAATGTGTCACTTGTACCAATCTGCCACAGAACAACAAACCGGACTGTTTAATGTAATGCCCTCCAAATACAAATGTAATTCAAATTACAATTCGAATACAAATGAAAAGACAGACTGAAAATAAAAATTAACCAAAAAACCTGCCTCCTCTCCTTCTCCTGCTCACGTTTTAAAGAAAAAAAAGAGGTCAAATCAATTCAGTTGAAGCTGGCTAAAACTGTGTATTTAGGTTATCCTGCACATCCAGCCCTGGCAGCACGATGAGCAGGCGCCCGGCTGGGCTTCGGCATAAACCCCCCCTTGTCTTGCCGAGCAAAGCAACGCCTGCGCCTTAGCATAGAATAGAATCATAGAATCATTATGG
>NW_009592807.1:0-36566 GCF_000690535.1 Cariama cristata
GATGCGGGGCTCCCCGGGTTTGGTGCCCTGCATCTAACGGTTCCCGGCTGCAGGTGCCTGGGGGAGCGCAGGTAGAGGGAGTAAAGCCGTTGTACGGTGTCATCGACGCCCATCACTGGTCACGGGCAACCGGCTTGAGGGCACAAATGAGATACAAGAATTACAGATGTGGTTACTTTTGCACAAAGGGGCAAAACCGCCAAAGTCATAAAACCCCCAAAGTCATTAAGTGTTAGCAAAAAAAAAATTCAGACGACACTCAAATCAGAGGGAGTTTGTACATGCAAAATGGATCCACTGCTACTGAGATCCTGCGCTTGCAAATCAGCAGTGCTGTAAAATAAAGGCCACTGATGACTGCAGATAGTTGGAGACATTAAAAAAAAAAAAATTTAAAAGTTAAATAAGTTTGGCATTGTAATTTTAAAACCTGCTGGCCGTGAAGGAAATGCAGGAAATAAAATAGTTCAGCAGATAGTGATTACTGAGAGTGCCCGTAGGGAGGCCAACAACCGTAAGGATATGATGCTCATCATTTCCTTCAAGGCCACAGGCTGCCAGTCAGGAAAATTTCAGGAGTGCAAAGGTTACAAGAACACAGGAAAAAACGTCCATCAGATATACACATTCAAAAGAAGATTTCAAAGAAATTCTGATAGGTAGTTTGCATACATTTACTTTTCAGAACAGGAAATTAATAGGGTTTTTTTGTTTGTTATAGCAATACATACCTTTTTCCATTTTAATACCTATTATCTTCAATACATTTGAGAAACTTTAGTTTTCATATATTTGCTAGACAAGAAATTGTAAGGAATGTCATTAGTTTGCTTAACACGTTATTTGGTTTTCTTAAAAGTAAAGTATTAATGACAAAATTAATGACAAATTATGTTTCATTCTTGTTTAGATAAACTTCTGAATGCACTGAAAGAAGAAAAGATAGAAGGCATGAAAGCAAGGCAGAAACTGAAGAAACAGTCACCAACATAATGAGAATTATTTCAGCTCGATATTCTGTCACAATAACACTATAGAGTATTTTAATGGATCTTCAGTATTATTTTTCTACATATTATATGCTATTCTCCCAAATTAAAATATACAGTATATTATATTGTTTTGGGGGTTTTTTGCGTACTATTTGTCTGGCACCAGTTACTGATAACACTACTATGTATTTTAACATTTTTTCTCCAATTACTATAGGCAAACAGGATGGTAAATATTTTCTTTAAAAACACTAAGAAATTAACACTGCTGATGCCAGGATTCCTAGCAGTCCATTGATGATATTCAAGATACAAGTAGCAGGGAAACACAGTAATTCCAATACAAAATACGAGGGGATTTTCGTTTTAATTCTAAGTGCATTGAGTAAGTGCAACTGAGAGTAAAGATCAAAAGTTCTATGCCTCTAAGCAAGCTTTAGAAAACTACTTTCACATTAGCATAAAAATCTTTGTTACAAACAATGACAGTGCATTCTTTTATTGTCTTTAGCGTACCACAAAATTACAGAAGTTATGGCTTGAGTTAGGTTTTAACAGAATAGTCGTATAGCATTGATTTCAACTAACATTTTACTATTATTTTAGGACTAATAGTGCTTAGGCTAAAGCCTGTGGCAGTTTTAGGAATGACAACATCCTTGTATTTGGAAGGCAAGTCCTTTCATGAGAAAAAATAGACAGAGGCAGCAATAAGAGATTGAAGAACTGGACGACATCTGCCATTAACAAAGTAATGCCATCTATGGCATCGAGAATAACCTAGCAAAGCAGTAAACAGGCTCATCAGTGACAGGTACCAGTTACTTTTTCCTGTCTAATTCAAGAGCAGTAGGTGGCAGCATGAAATAATAAAGTTACCAACCCTGCAGCTATCATATTTTGGCAAGCAGCTTTTTTTTAAGAGAGTAATATTTTAATCTGTTTTTTTAGAACTCCGTTCAAGTTGCTCAACTGTGAAGCATTTTAAAGAATATGATATCAAAATTTTATTTCCTATTACTGCTTATTACAGCATTCACTCTTTTACGATCTTAATCTTTCCAGCCAGATTTTGATCTAGCCTACACAGAGTTTGTATTAAAAAAAATACCTAGTTTATAACTCCCATTTGTCAATCAGCAAACTATAATAATCACATTTTATCAGAGCAGCTAGGAGATTTTAAACAGAATCTCACCATCTGCAGTTGCCGTTGTCAGCCGGATGTCTCCGCCAATACAGCAATTGACGGTTTCATCTGCTAATCGATATGCTTTTTAATGAAACCAAGCCCAAGCAAGGCCGGGAGCAGCGTGCTAAGGCCAGGTCTTGTCCAACGCCCCGGTGTGCCGCAGGCAGGGCCAGGTGAGGGACCAGGGCCGTGCAGGACGCCCAGGGGCAGGACTGGTGACAAGACGACCCGTGACACCGGCCCACGGAGGGTCTCACCACGGCAGCCCTAAAACCTAGAAGCCCCCTCACAGGCAACGCAGCCAAGGCCAGGGCGCGAGCCAGGGCCTGAGCTTAAATGGGGCTGCTGGGCCTGTGGGGCAAAGAGGAGGTGGTGGAGGGCCCGGAGGAGGCTGGCCAGGGCCCTTGGTGGGCCCGAGGCCCCGACAGCCGCCCGCACGCTGGGTCGGGTGTACACAGGTCAATAGGAGCTACCGTGAGCTTCCCTCTTTACGCCCCAAATCCATCATTCACTCCAGTATAAACACCCTCCCTCTTCAGCTTGCTTAAATCCATTCTTTGGGCCCACCTTGGCACCATTTAATTGCTGCAGTTCTGTTCACTAGTTGGCACCTTTTAAGCTGTTTTACCTCAGGGAGCACACTGCAAGTAACTTCCAAAGTGGGCTTCTTAAACCAGGTACTTTTACACCTGGTCAGGAAACGCTCACGTACCCACCAATGATTTCTCTCTTTCCAACCACATCTTGGAGGCTGAGGCAGTAAATATATAAAAGGTAAGTCTAGCTGCCTGAAGAACCAAATTATTACTGAAATACCTTGGAAATCTGGGCTTCAGTGTTTTGCAGCTTGTTCTGCAGAATGAGGTTAAAAAAGCCTCTCAAACCGTTTTGAGGCTAAACCTATGAGCAGATACTGAAATGGTTAATTACTATGAAAATGGGAACGGTATTAGTGCCTAAACTAAATATCGGAAGACAAACTCGGACAGGACAAAAAGGGCCAATATACCAGGGCCTTCAAAGACTTTGTGCAGAAGTAAGAGCTTTTAAATCAAGTTAGGAAGCAGAGGAGCTATCTTCATTTTCCCAAATCTCCAGAATAATTTCACTCCTAAACCACTCTGTTTTCCATGGTTATTGCAAGGGCCTACAAGGATTTCCATTACACGTGATCACTGCTTCCTATTACTTCCCCTCACCTTTTAGCAACTCTTCCACTTTGCATCCAGCTCTCATCAACCATTATTCACTCAGGTTTTCGTAGCTTAAACAGAGCTACTTTTCCCAGCACACAGTTTAAATCTTTCTCCATCTGTTGTTCAGTTTCTGTCATATGGCCTTTATGTTAAAACAACACTTCATGGTTAATTACTGGGTGATAATGCAAGGAATAACATCAGTTAATATGTAATGTCAATTAAAGTTGCCTGCAGACACACATGTACTGAAAAAAAATCGTTTGGTTCATGTGCCAAAACAAGGCAGAATGGTTTCCCTTGGCCAGCGTCAGCCACAGCACTCTGCTATCAGGACGCTTTGGTCAAAGTCCTTTCACTGAAGCATCTCAGCATTCCAAGAAGATCATTAAAGGATGGTGGCTATCTTCACTGGAAAGCCAATTTGGCCTTTTGTAGGTGCTACTTCACACATGTAAGTAACTTAGAGACTGTAGGGGAAACATGGGACATACGATGAAAGATTTCTGCCTGGAAAGAATCACACTTTGTACTTTCAGTTGCAAATACTAACGCGTTCATGTGCATGAATTTGGCGAGAGAGTGATAAGCTTGTATTAACAGCCTGGACAACCAACCAGTTAAACATGATGGCACATATGTTGATTCCCATTTGTCCATTAACATTTTATTTACCTTTATTTTTCTTCTCTTTTTTCACCTGACCTTGTTACATCCAGTAATTTGCTCTCGTCTCTGTAGGCTTATGGGCTCATCTCAAAACTGATTTATTTATTGTTTCCTTTGTAAAAATTAAACATATATTAAACAAAATAGAATGAGCATTCTTACTGCATTTTTTTTTTTTTTACTCAGAAAGTATACGTCATTCATTTTTTTAATTGTTTCTGTTCTCTTAGACTGCTTACAGAGTGCTAAACCTGACATGTGGATGCTGGCACAGCCCAGATCTCTTTCACATAGCAGCCCTGTGACTCAACAGATCTATCCCTACTGCATTCAAGAAAGAAACACTAGGCTATGATTTTGGTTCATGGGCAGAGATCTCAAAACATCAGTAGGTTGCTCCCATTTCCAATTCTCAAGAAGGAAGGCTTCTCAAAAAGCAGTGTCACATCTTCTCAGCCAACCTGAGGGCTGAGCAATGATAGCCGTCTTGCTGAAAGAGCCGTGTCTACACCTACAGTGATACTCATGTGCTCCCCAAGGAGTGCCCTCAGTTCTTTCACTTCTGAAACCTGAAGCAGCCTTGGCTGCTTTATGATGGGAAAATTTAGATACAAAGCCATTTGAAAACAAGAATGCATTTAAGCATTAAAGTATTTTATACCAAACAGTTGGGTCCATCAAATTTCAGGCAGCTTTATTTTAGAGTTTGCTACGTTAAAATTCTGCAAATAGACGCTCAGCCTTATTACAATGGATCATTAGAATGTAAATTAATCTTCGAGTAAAGCTGCCTTAATTAGCTCAGGGACAGATTACAGAGCAAATCCAAAAGCAGTAAGCTATCATAAAACAGTTTTTCTGTTTTCAGCAGTGAATGCTGCATGATAGATTCACCTGTCCTGAAAATTCAGAGTTAATATCTCAACATAAAGTAGGAAAATCAAGAGCTGCACTTAACTTGTCCTCTTTTGTTTGTTTGGGAGGTAGTGTTTCTTAAGATCACTGACATCTAGATACTGAATCAAAGAGGTGGCATAAGAGGTGCTAATCAGGAAGCAGTCAGTAAGTGGTGCATTTGGTCTTTCCAAGGAAACTTATAATTATTAATAACAGTAGTCAGTTGTTTAATGTTACACACTAAAAACATCCATTTGCCAAATAAGCTGAGGTTTTGGTGTATCTTGAGAAAAGCCAGAACAACCCCTTGAGGCAATTTAAGCACTCACAGTCACAACTTTTATATATAAAACTGTATCTTAAGCATACCATCTGCTCAGAACCTTAGTAGTGATACATATGCTAGGAAATTCATTTATCCTCTATTTTGGGAAGATCCTTTCCTGCCTCTTTTTTTCCTCTGAAACTACAAAGAGAGGGAAGAAGTCTTAGATGTGTCCCTTGTATTAAAAATGAACTTTTTATTCCAAATTTCCTGCATCACAAATTACACAAAAGTAGTACTCTCAAAAGCACTTACCTGCATTTTCCTTTTTCTTTTCATTTCACTTCAGACTGACAGCAGAAAACTGTAAATACTGATAAAAACCACAGTAACTGATTGAGTAATAGGGGAAGGCATAGAGGACATTAAGGTGAGAACAAAAATTTACAAACGAAACACAGGACCACAAGATGTCCTCAAAACCCACGGGCTTGCTTGTTATTGTCCTGCTTACCTCTGTAAGGTAGGCAAATACCTTTCTTCAGAGGGAATGCCACTGCTGAAACACATGGTTTTAACTTGTCGAATTCCTAAAACTCCTTTCCTGTCCTTTGCCAGGTTCTGCCTCGAGAGCATGAGCAGCAGGACCCCTACACAGCCCAGGAGCCTGGCAGCTCCAAGGGAAAAGCATGCTCATGCTTTAAAGCAGCTGCTCTAAAGAAAAGGACACAGCAGGAACCAAAAAGTAGCAACATAGATTTTAAGACATATTTTATTTAATGTGCAAAATTGCCAAGAAAAAACATGTACAACTTCAACTAAGCTATAGCCACTAACATGAGAGAAACTATGTACTCATAAGCTTCATTTCTAGAATCACCCTACGGTTCAGAGTAAAAACATAGCCATTTGGTAATGACCCAGAACATTTTAAATGCCTCCTTTTCAGTGCTATGTAAAATTCTACCATTGGTATGGTTTTACATTTGTAATTGCAAAAGGAATCAGTTCTTGGAGATTTCCCTTTTGATTGCATAGTATAAAATTTTCATTAATTATTTTCTTCCTCTTTCAGGTTAATCCTTAGACTTGGCTTTACAAATCACTCTCAATTTTGCAGCTCTCACTGGCTTCAGAAAACTAATTTTCCCATTTACAGCTAGAACACTTAGAAACTTTGAGCAATTTTCACAGACACAGCCATTACAGTTTAGTTGAATCAAGCTGTGAACAACAAAGATGACATGGATATTTGTAATCATGCAGAGCTAGTCCTTACCATAATTCAAAGACGTAAGAGAAGTTCATTTCATCAGAAAGTGAGATCTGTTGCATGGGAAGTGAGACAATTTATCGATATAACATCTCTGTAAAAGAGTGCAGAAGCTGTTATTGGAAAGGCTTCCTAGAACATACTGAAATAGTATCAGGAGGTCGGGTTTTTTTTCTTGTAAATTCACGTATATTTAAATGCTGCCAGAAGAACAGGTAATTTATAGTCTTGAACAATTACCAAGCTCCATGAAATAATAACTAGTGCTTCATACTAAAGTATCCATTTGCACTCCAGGATTTCGGTGTTTCTAAAATTACCAGTTAGTTCAGCCTCGCACCAGGGGTGTGAGCAGAGGCAGTCCCTTCACCCTGCTTTACGGATGAGGACACTGAGGCATAGTCAGATTAAGTGCCTTGCCCAGGAGCAATCGTCAACTGAACTCCCATCTCCTAATTTCCAGCTACCCATAACCAGATAGCATCCTTCCTCTCTTTGCACAATTTTAAGATACTTGTGATGGCTAATTCACTGAGAGAATACTGGATCAGTCCTGCTGTCCTTCAAATGAGCAGGTGTTTTGCCAATAACTTCAGTGGAAAACATTTTCTGTATTCATATTCTGCCTTAATACTAATATCACATCTGTAAGTATCACAAGGCAGAACATGGGCCAGAGTCACACAGTGCCATAGCTAATTAAATATTGTATCACATACGTTGGTTACTACTTCTATCACATCAGCAGTATATCAGGGAGCTAAAGAGTGCACCTCTGTGTACACCAGTGTAAAAGTCAAATTCAGACTGCATAGCAATGGCAAGAAAGACATTAAATGAAAATAAAAAGTCAAAGAACACAGGAATATCTGTGCTGTATACATCCTTCCTAACGAGACCCAAAGAACTGCCCAGAACAGACCCTTTGTTGGGTCTGAGCTGTTTCTGCTGGGTTACTAAATCCTAAACCAAAATTCAAGCCTCAGTAAGATGGATTCTATCTTATTTTCCAATTTTTTTTGCTTCACTGTCATTTTTTCCTATCAAATATGACCTTGAATACAGCTTGAAGAACCCAACATCAACATGAAATGAAAAAAGCCTTCAGAGTCTCTCTGTCATAGAAAGAAATATTAAAATTAATTTGGTGGAGAGTAAAGTGTTCATGGCTTTTTTTCCCCTACTTGCAGCATGGAAAGTAGTAGATAAAGGCAAGGACAAGAATAAACTTCAAGTTTACTTATATTCAGATCTCCCATGTTTATGACTGAAATAGAATACGCTGCTAATATTGCTATTTTTTGCACTTTTTTAACAAATGAAGAAATCAAAAGCTAACCAAATACATAAAATTGATTCCAAGCAGTTAACTTCAAGACTTTCTGACCTGCCACAGTAATCCATCCATAATTACTTTGTGTCCATCCACTGCTGAAATAGAAGGTTTACTACCTGTTCTTCTACTACAGTCACTTGCGTTTTAGATCCTGGTGAATCCCTGGCATAGGCTGCTGTATCCTGCTGCATCACATCTCAAAGTATCTATTGGTTAAGTTTGCTGGTGATGCAGGACCTAAAAGCCATTGATTCCTTGCAAAAAGCCAGAGTTAAGGACCCACACATTTCTGGTTTAATAGTTAAAAAAATTAATCGTATACACAGGCAGTCTTTACAAGGCCCCACTGGAGGCTGCAAAAGTCAGTGCTCCTTGCCAGATATATGAGATTTTAACTGATGCCAGCATGTGTTACGGTGCTTAGACACTCGTTTACAGAGCAGAGAAATGCATTGAGCTGCAGTGAAGAGGGACATACTTCAGAAGAAAAATTCACCTCCTCTCTAAATATTGTACTTAGTGGAATCAACTTTCTGTATGCTCTACAATCATTTGGACCCATTATTGCCTAGTATGTAAATGTGTATTTATAAAGTTACAAAATTATTTACAGAATGTAATAGAGTTTCCAGCTACTCCTTGGGAATGAATCGAGCATGGAAATTCATGAAAAGTCAGGCACTTCTTAAAACAAGAATTATTTTTAACAAGTGCAAAAAAATCAAATTCCTGAAGCACCTCTTCATGGTATTTGTAATTTTTTTTGAGACATCTGCTATACATTTGACCATCTAACTATTTAAAACCCATTTCTCATCTTTCATGAGCTTCATAACAGAAAAACTCTGGGAACTAACTCTTCATTACTGCCTCTGTACACCTTAAGGAACCTGAAATGGATGGGGACAAATAGATGGAGCAAAGAACTAGTTTTCAAAATATATTTTTTGACACATATATATAAAATACCATACTCCTATTGAAGAACCTCAAGGACTTTCAATAGGAATATGGTCTCAAGGTGATTTTTAAAACATTAAATATTATATGATTTTGGGGCATCTCAACAGTTTTAAAAATCAGGACCTAAACCACCTTCCTGCCACACCACTTTGGTGGCTGTAGTTTTTACATCTGCTGGTACTTAGGGCCACCCAAAGGGCAAGTGTGCTACATAGGGTAGTCTATCAACCTCAGAGTCCCATCCAAATCCTTGCCTCATCTCCCATGTCTTGTAGACAGCCCAAGCAAAAATGTTCCCATGTAACAGGAACTGCCAGATGCACAGTTTTCTGATTACTTTTCGCTGATTGGGCACAGCAAAACATTTTTGATCAAAGATGTGCAATGCCATTATTCTCAATAGAGATTCTATGGTATTAACCAGGATTGCCTTTATGACCTGGCCATCTTGAAACTTCCTTTTAAAGAGGAAGTCATTATGCAATTCATTTACTGAACTCTATAAATCTCATTTCCACAAGTCAAGTTTTGCATTATTTATTTATGAGAGAAACGCAAGCATTGAAAAAAAAAAGCATTCTAAATGAGTACTCTTATCCTCAGTTTGCATGCCTTCCCTTTAAAATGGAAACATTTAACTTTGAAGTATTTTGAGAAGAAAAAAAAAAACAAATTCTGCCTCAGTCCTGCAGTTATCACCAAAAAATTAACCCATGAAAAGAAAGTCCAGCACAGAAAGTGTAAGTTACCACTTGACATGCTGATTCCATATAGCACTGTTACAAAGTCTACAGTGCTATGTCTAAATAACATTATAGTAAACAAGCTTGAGCCAATTCATTTCTCTTTGAACACACGCTGCTTTGTAAAAATTGCTTAGCAGACCAGTAATGCACCTGGAGCGATCACAGAGAACTAGGCAGATGGTATTTACCCCATATATTTATCTTCAGAATTACATCTGTCTGTCCTGGTTTCAGCTGGGATAGAGTTAATTTTTTTCCTAGTAGCTGGTACAGTGCTGTGGTTTGGATTTAGTATGAAGATAATACTGATAGCAACAACTAAAAACATCAGTGTGTTAAGTAGGGCTTATACTAAGTCAATGATTTTTCAACTTCTCATGCCCAGCCAGCAAGAAGGCTGGAGGGGCAAAAGAACTTGGGAGGGGACACAGCCAGGACAGCTGACTCAAACGGGCCAAAGGGATATTCCATACCATATGACGTCATGCCCAGTATATAAACTGTGGTGCATCACTGCTCAGGAACTGACTGGGCATCAGTCAGTGAGTGGTGAGCAATTGCATTGTGCATCTCTTGTTTTGTATATTCTAATTATTTCACTATAATTATTGTCATTTTATTATAATTATTATCATTATTATGATTTTCCTCCTTTCTGTCCTATTAAACTGTCTTTATCTCAACTCATGAGTTTTACTTTTTTTTTTTTTTAATTCTCTCCCCCATCCCACCAGAGGGGTGGGGAGTGAGCAAGCAGCTGTGTGGTGCTTAGTTGCTGGCTGGGGTTAAATCACAACCGTGTCTTACTCAAACCAGCTGTGTGCTCTTACCCTTTGCCGGAGGGGCTGCAAGCGACCAGAGAGATCTGCTCCATCAGCCACAAGCACATACTGAGCAGAAGGGGCTGTTACCCTGCGCACACTCTGACTACTGAGCAGTCCTGATCTTAGCAGACCAAGCTTTCCCTTTTTCACAAAGCCTTTAAAAAAAAAGGCTAATGGTATTAATATACTAAGACACTGTATGATCACATCTTTTTTTTTTCCCCTCCTCCTAATGATGTAGTAAAATATATATAAGATGCCATACAACTTGGTGTTTTATTACAAGAGATTACTCTGAGTAACTGGAAACCACTCGTGTTAATTATGCCACTCTCTCATGTGGTGCTGCCCAGAGAATGCACATGGCTTATACAAAGGAGTGGAAGCATGAATCGATACAATCTTGTGACAGGACTGAGTCTTAATTTATACATATCAGTCAGTGACAATGAAAGAAATGCACCTTGCCGAGAACAGCTGCCATACACAACCATTTTCTAGTAGGTATGAGTTAACACACACATGCAACAGAAGACCCATGGCTTCCAGACCGTTAAAGTACTCCTGACCTGTTAATATCCTTCATATCTCACACTTGTTATCTTCCTATCCCATTTCATGTCAATGAGGTATGGGAAGCCACTGAGATTTGTTTACGTACAAGAAATGCAAGGTCAGGACCGTAACTGATTTAGAGCATCCTTGGACACAGTACTCAGAGCTGCTCAGACATGTACAGGATGAACAAAGTCAGCCAAACGAAGTCCCTTCTGCTAGCTCAGAAAACTTGCTGCTTTTAAGCTGCTTCAGACTTTTGGAAGCTGGCAGTTAGCTCTTATATTTGCAATGCAGGACTAAAAAAAGTACATTAAAATGTAATTAATTCTTTAACAGTCAGACATCTTGAAATATAACAAAAACTGTGGTTAGCTGTGTATGTATCATCCCTTAAACAAGACAGTTCTGCTACTCAATCCAATGCTGTATTTTCTACCTGCTTAACATTTTTATCTTACATTATCTTACATTTCTTACATGTCTCTCCTTTGAAGTTAGTCTGAAAAAGAAATGACCATTACTTATGATAACTTCTCCATTTCTATATATAGGATTTACATGCACTATCAAGTTCTACCCATAATATTATTAGATACAAATATTACTCATATATCTAAGACTGAGTGCTAGAGCTTCCCTCAAATCCAGATAACGTTTTTCTCAAAAAATGACTGTCAAACAGTACCCTCTTATCCTCTTAAAGTCACTGTTCTACTGATGTTAATAAATGTCACACTTAGTATACCTACTGGAAGTGGTCATTACACACATACCAAGAAGTAATTTTTACGTGCATTTCATTTGCAGATGTTTCTACTGATGACTTACAAATCTGAAGACAAATAGTGATCAGAACATCAACATTTTTGTACACAAACCCCAGTATTTTCACTTAAACATTTAACGTAATTTTAAAGAACATTGGGGCATTTAGTAGAAAAGCCTTAATGACTAATTTTTTTATCAGTAAAAGTGGCATGAATATATTCTGATGAAGTTATAACTTTAAACAAGTATACTTTCTTCTTTGAAATCAGTACTGAAAAACTATATTGTAATTGTAGCCATACAAAATGTTTATTATATTACAAATTATTTGTACACTATATTTTAACTTTATCGTTGCTTTGTGCTCAGACAGTATAAATATTACAGCACGATTTTTCTTTCCCAGGAATGTCCTTACTGTCTTGATATAATCTTACTTTGTACTTAAAAAAAAAAATACAGAAACATATTACAAACAGGATAAAAAGCCATTATGAATGAAGAATGTAAGATGTCTTTGTGAATGAAGTGCACCACAATGGTTTCAGAGTGATGGTTCAGGGAATATTCAAGAGACTGCACATCATCGATACAATACCAAACAAAATTAGTTTTGAAAGTTTAACAGGTCTTCTTCAGTAGTACAAAGAGTACTTTGTTTAACTTTACTGAAATAGTTTTTCTTTCTAGAAGGCTGTTTTAATGTTTTTACTTGAAGTTTTTCTATTTGTTCATTTTGTTTGCATGTAGGCATTCAAACCCTGTACATCTACGTAATTTCCAAACTTCTTCACTTCCAGTATGGCAAACTATATGCTTTATCATACATGAGGCTTTACCCTCTCACATTTTTCAACAGAACTACTAAATTGCTTAAATTTAAGAACGGGTACAGAGTTCTTACTTACGTTACAGTGACTTAAATGGCTGAAAAATAAGCAGAATATTGTTCAAAGGATTCTAGTGAAACTTGCACATATAGACGAATCCTAATAGAGGAACTCAGTCTTGCTCTCGGTTAGTGAAGTTCCAACTGAAGCCAACCAGAACTAGTCTTTCTATGGCACACTGAGTTTGGCCCAGTATTTGTAAGTTGTTATTTTAAAGTGTAATATTCTTAGGCAGCTATTTATTCAACACAATTTGGATGTATTGTATTACACTGATAAGATCAGTATTACTTAGCTGACAGGTAATTGAGACAGCAGCCTGTCTTTACTAGACTTATATTTATATGAAAGATTGCGTTTCTTTGGTTGTTTCATATCCAAGTCACCCAAATGTATATTTGTGTATTCCAGACATAGCATGTTTATATTCATCATTAAAATTAAAATTACTAGGGTTTTCTCCTTTTTTTTTTTTTTGCACTTGGTTTATGGAAATTTTCTGACTATAGCAGACTAGTCACTTATATAAATATACAGCACATATATACATAGAAATTACAAAAATACATTTTATTTATATCTGATTTTTAAATAATAAAAACGAAATTTCACATTTGTTGAAAGATTAGCTAGCATTCCAAAAGCTTCTGCAATATTTAAGGTATTGGAGCAGAAGATATCTGTATATTCTAGGATAACTATGTATCACAATCTCGGTTAGGATTTATAATATAATTATTTGGGGAAAAAATAGCTCTGCTTTAAAAGTTTGTGCTTCAATTTCTTCTTCTATCCCCTATTCTAGTCTCCTCTCTCCTCCTCTCATTTTACTGATGGCCAAAAAGCTAAACCAAGTTCTCTTTCTCACCTCAGTAAAGACCAAAGAAACTCAGGGAAATGAAATGATCAGACAAAATAGCATCAGCAATTGAGGATAACCAAATAACTTACTGAAATGAAGGACATTACCTTTAACTCCAGTTGACATCAAACATGCCCAACGCAACAAATTTTGCAACAACTTCAGTTCCCAAAGCTAATTGCTGAAGGAACTGAAAACAATTGTTCATGATCTCCAACTAGTTTGTACAACTGCAAAAGATAAACTACTGTCCCATTCAACTGGTTTGATATTCTTTTGGGATTGCATTCATACAACAATGCAGTTTAACAATTAGTGACCTCCATCTTGCACAATATAAAGTCAGCATAATTTCTGGAAATGCTCTCTTTTTCACAGAACATTAGTATTTTTGTTAATCCATGTAACCGTTTACTTATTTACACGTTAATATAATAATCAGGTCCTCTACATTCAGAACTTCCTAAGTGTGCATTCAGTGTTCCAGTGTAATCAAAATCAACTGCAGCTTCAGGTAGCACTTTCTGGCATCACTTTAGTACATAACATTGTTTAAGAAAGAGAAAAAAAGCAGTGTGTTAAACAGAGGTTTTCTTGTCCAAGCAAGTGTATTCATTATTTCGGGTTGGAAAGACTTGCTCAAAGGTCTCAGTTTTACCAGCTTCACATGCATTCAGAGTGAAAAGCCTGAATATAGAGCAAATGTGAATAACCTTTTTTCATTTCTCCTGGAAGCTCCTAGCACCAATATCCTTTGTTGGCTCATCGTGCATTGTATTCTCTCACGCTGAAAATAAATCTCCTCCATAAGTCATCAGTGGCATTGAGGGACAAAGTAGCCACCAATTATCAAAATATCATTCACCTTCTTCAGTCTTCTCTTCTTTCACTTCTGTGTACTGTTAATAGGATGAGGAGAATCGGAGCTATTTACAGGACATTTATTTGTATTACTTGCTCATCTCGAATTCTTTTGGTTTGAATATGGTCTCTAGAATGAAAAGGCTGAATGACTCTGCACTGCTGAAATCAGCATCCCTTACACAATGTCCTGCAGCAAACAATTAACATGGCCACCGTCACACCTACCGTGGCCTTTAGCTAACCATGTTCTACTGTATTTTCTTCTTTCAAAGTTTTGACATGCAGAAGTTATTTTCAGCTCTACCTTTGGGCCTGCAAATGAAACATCGTGTGGCACAGACATGTTCAGCAGCATCTCTAGTGATGATGGGTCATAATACAAGAGCTAAGTGACAAACAATTGCATATGATCAATCTTATCTGTATTAAACGGTTACCTGGCAACATCTCCTTAGCTGGCAAGCAGAATTTTATATCTTCAGAGTCCTGTTGCTCTACTTTAAGTCATTTCATCGTATTGACTTTTCAGACAGAGAAAAATGCCGTCACTTCGGCACAGTTCACACCAAGTTTGTAACTGCAAATTAAAGGAGTCACTTTCTTGGCTACCCCAGGTTGCACGACACAAATACTGTGCACAAAATATATTAGACCTGGAACTCAAACATATCGGTTTGCTTCTTGGCCAGTTTAGCAACTTCTTCTCTTATTGCCTTTACGAGAGCAGCTGTAGAAATGTTGGTGAGAGGAGCATCGGACGGGTCATTTTCTGTCAGGCTCTGCTGAGACGCTGCAGTGGATGGCAAAGGAGCTTGTTCCAGGCTGGGGTGCATGCTCGCTTGCTGGCTGTATTGGCGAGGAAGTCGTGAAGGAGAGTTATGTTGGTAGCGGGGCCTTGGGTAAGCCTCGATGTATCCAGGAAGCGGAACCTGTAGAGCATTGTAATTATACAAAATTATACAGAACAATTGATCCGTAGTGCCACCTGCCAGGAAACACAAACCTCCCTGAGGCAGAATAAGACGTAACAGATAGGGTCATATGAAGAGAATGTAAACCTCATAATTCTAAGTGTCTGTTTACAAATGTCTGTCTTGGCATGTGCCATTTATGCACATAGGTCAATGTACCGGGTTCTCAACTCCCCAGACTGTGGCAGCAAAAACACGTAGCAGGGGAAACATTGCATGTCCTGATTTATCATTACTACAAAAAGTCAAAGGGAGAAAGCGTTTCTGAAAGTGTATTCTCTGCTTAGTATTCCTCCTAAATATTTCAGTTTTAAACTGACAGCACCAGAACATTTCAGGACACCGAAAAGCCTAGAACACAAAAGTAGAGCTTGCTGATTTGCAGCCACTGTCTAATCCAAGTCAGCCAAGTCTCTGAACTTACTGTTCCTAACAAAAACTCACTAGATCCAGACAACAGGGATAAGCTTAGGTATGCCAACCTGGAAACTCAACACTGAAAAGGAGGTTTGACTTCTCAGAAGTATCAGGATATCTGGCCACATTTAACAGAATTACACGAGGTTTCACAATTTTACTCTGTTGTAACTTCACTGATTTCAGGCCCACTTTACACTGCCTAAAACTAAAATAATCATGTAGGCCCATTAGTCACTGTGAGATGTTAAATTTCCTTCATAAATCCATGAAGCACAATACCAGTCTTTATAGTTCTCAGAAGTTTTTAATACATCAAATAAAAATAGTATTTATTTATGTTTTGCAAAAGTCTATAAACCAGGAATCTACAGTCCTTCATTTTGAAGAAGGCTTCATGTTGTTACAGAAGGCCACCCATAACCTATTACTAGGACAAGATCATTTCTCCTCGAGAAAAAGCTCACTAGCTGATCATTCTAGTCCATGCCAATAACAAGTAAGGAAAGTTCAGTGATACTTTTTTTATCAACGAAGGGACTCAGAAATCTACATTTATCTACACTATACTGAGAATACTACACTTAACTTGTAAGTGGTAAGTTTCCACAATGTTTAATCACTAAAAAGTAATTCTTTTTGCTTTAAGTGGGGAAAACACATGTTTTTGACTTTCCAAATACATTAAGGTCTTATACAAGCATGTAATACAGGCAGTCAGGCAGATGTCTCAGCTGATTTCTGGATTTCAGCCAGGCTGAGGTGTAAGATGCTTCACCCACCAGGTCTAAGGCTTTGGTGGGTATGCCAGAAACAGAATTTTAGGTGTCTGCAAGCAGACCGAAATGTCAAGATGTGAAATATCTGCCAATTTTATATACCTTCTGGGGAACATGGGACCTCAGCATGGACTTCAGAATGACAGCTTTGGAATTTTGCTTAAATCCCATTTTGGCTCTAGACCTGTGAGAGTTTAACAACCCTTTGGGCGCTTTTGAAAATCGTGCCCCTTCAGGCATCTAAGAACCTATAAAAGCCTAACCAGTAGAATTTACGCATGCTCTATATGATCTTGGATATCATCATCAAGTGACGAAGAGAATGTCAAACACATTCAGTACAGTGTGATGTGACAAACATAGGAAGCAGGCATGATATGAAAGTGATCATTAAACGCAGTTGCCTCTGTTTAGTTTACAATAGATTATTCAAAAGACAAGCATTTTAGTAGTACAACATGTGAACAGGCCACTAGAGGCCACCAGGTTCCTACTTTCACTAAGCAGCATCTAGCAATCTGGAAAATAAATGCTTTGTTGGATACAGTTCTCCCACAAAACTCAGTGCTTCAATACCTACCATTTAACTGAGAAAATAATACATTACACTAAATTGAGCTTCTAAGACAATTCTTTGTTGTCAAATCTCCTGTTTCCTCTGTTCTCTTGTTTACAGTCCAGCTAGTGGAAGTGCATGAAAAGTAATTAATTTCAATTTTCACCTTATAGATATTAAGCCTCTGTTCTTACTAATTGTCAATAAAATCTTGGAAGCATGATCAAGCTATAATCTAAAGGCTAAGAAACCAGAAAGCATCCAGAAACTCAAACCCTGGGTATTACTTTAGATCTTTATTTTTTGCAGTTTTATTCAGGCTTTCTGACCATATTATGTTGCTAACACTATTACTAGTTCCTCTAGTAATGTTCTTCAAATAAAGACAATTTCTTGACAGATTTGCAGTGACTGGGAGGTGCAAATTCCTTGTAGAAACTGCAGTGTTTTGTTTTTACATTTTTCCCCTCTTCTACAAAGTCACAGGAAGGCTGAAAATCTGAGTAACAAGAAGTTGTTAAAGCTCTGTAATAGGTAAGTGAGGTTAAAAGGAGCATTTGTTTCCTTTGAATTCTATATTGCCAGAGTTATTTTTCAGACAGCTTCTCGCATCCCTCTCCACTCCTCTGTGTACGGTCCACCAGCACTAACTGCCTTTCCCACCTTTCTCCCTGAAGACTGGGAAACCCACAACAGGGTTACACTCTTCTTCCAGAAGGAGGAACTAGGGGCTGGAGACTTGCTTTCCAGTTTTGTCCAGTTTGTTTTCAGTCTCCACTTTTGACAAGTGATATTTAACTCTTCTTTTCATGGGACTGCAGCCAAGGAGTAGGGATACAAAAGGGAAAACGAATGGAAGACAAGTAAAATACTTTTCCTGATTTGTTTGCGGGAGGGGGTTGTTCTTAAAGAAAAAGTTTAAAATGATTGCTCAGATAGGCTCCTGAATTTAAAATGTCAGTACAGTTAAAAACGAAGGGGGGGGGGGGGGGGGAAAAAAAACAACAACAACACAAAACACATAACAACAACAACCCACAAAAAACCCAACCAAAGCCAAGCAAACCAACCAAAACAAAACCAAAGAAAATAAAAATGTTTTCCATGCTTTAAAGGGCAGCTTTGGGAAGAGAATCTGTACAACAGCATCACAAGCCTCCAGGTGTCAGAGGCACATCAACAGATGTGCTCAGCTTACAGATGAACGTCTCTTTTCTTGACAGTTCAGCCTACAAATTCAGACTTGCATCTGACAGTCAAACCAAATTCTTTTCCTTGCAGGCATCAGGAGCAGTAATAAAGATTTGCCAACAAATAGCCGCCCCCAGGAACATGTATATGACCGTCTTGTCTTCTTGCTTAGCTGCTCAAAGCCATCTTAGACTCCAACTGCAATTCACTAAAATATTCTGTTGATGATATGCACAAGGAAATAGAATCTATCTCCCAGTTTGTTTAGCTGAATTGGTTCTGCATAAATACCAGATGTAAGCTTAAGCAGCAGAACTCATCTTTTTTTTCCTAGTGGAAAAAAAGCCCTACATCTTAGAAATTGTTTCGAACATGTTAAACTACTGCAATTCATTTTAGCATGTCTCAACTTTATTTCTTTGAAATGTAGGTATACTTTGGGCTAGAAGTTACATCTGCTCCCAACTAGGATTGTGCAATTAATTATTTAATTTATGATCTGTCACTCCAGCCTGCAGGAGGACTTGAAACATGGCAAACAGGGCTGCAGCAGTGCCGGGAGATAGAATCCAGGAGCCAGGCTGTCTTGAGAAAAGCCTCCAGGAAGGAAAGATGCTCCCCAGCTTCCAAACAGCACAAGGCTACCTTGAGAGGCAGTATCACCTACTCCTGCCATGTGCCTATCCAAACATTTAACCTCTGTCTTGGGAAAGAAAAACGATACCTAACCCACCAACTTTAAATGGGTGCCAGCCCCTAACCCAGTGAATGATTTACCTCTTTAAAGACTTTGCTTACCATTCATGGGATGGACAGCTAAAATATCTATGTCCTCTCTTGTAGCTTTTCACTACTAGAGATTATTCCTGTTCAAGGAAAAATTATCCTGCTCAGATTCTTTGCTGATCACTTAGCATTGCTTAAAACCCCTCCTGTGCAAATCACAGAAAATATATGTAGTTAGACAAGCAAGGATGCTTACTGAGTCTGCCCACTGCCCTGGTAATTCATTCTCTCCAGCATAGGGCATCCAGGCTTGGTTCCTGTATGCGGTGGGTGGCGTTGGGATAAAATAGCCTGTGAAGCCAGGTCGGTTTGCTGCTGGTATGGCAAACACTGCTGGTACGGTATTTCCTAGTAAGAAAGACAGTAGATATAATTAATAGTGGACATTTTCAGTTATAAATTACAAGATAGCGCTTATGAAGTAACTGGACTCAGTGGTCATTTTTTCTTGTTTTTTGGGTTTTGGGTTTTTTTTTGGTTTTGTTTGATTGTGAGAACGTGATCACCATTGGTTGGATGCAAGGCTCCCACCATCTTATTAGTACATCTCTATAATGCTGGGAAATACTGGAGAAGGCAAGATTTGCAATTGTCTGTATAATCATGCACAGCCTTCAGATAAAGATACGAGGACTTAGTCCTTAGGACTTGATCCTTGTAACAACTGATCTTCATCAAAACTCTGAATCATTAGAAAAAAAAGCTTTTCTCCCTCTTATATTTGCTTCCTTGTATTCAATTTTTAGCTGTTGTTACCATGGGTTTCAGAGTAATGCACCTTTCTTTTCACAGTTTACACAGTCTATCTTAATATCTCTAGGCACAAAACCTACAAAAATGAGTGAGTGATACATTGACAAGGCTGTAATCTCAACAACCCCATCATAAAACTTCAATGCTTCCATAAAAAATACCAAGGTTCTACCTGCTCCATTCCTTTCCCAGGAACAGTCTACAACTGCAATAAATTATGTAGCTACAACTTTAGTATTTCAAAGTAAACTTGTTGACACCAAATCTGTTTCATCACATCTTGATCAAGATGTATGCATAGGGATGTCCATTAAGCCTTCTACTAAAATTCCACTATCATACTCCAAGTTGGATGGGAGAAACCAGCCTTCCTAGTATGAGGTTCAGCCAAATCTCTGGATATGGTTACGTCTGCTTTCAGGTAGGGTTTATTCCTGCAGCTCATAGAGATGCAGAGAACAATGTGGTTCTTGCTGCAGTTACTGAGATGATCCATAGGATGTAACTACGCTGTCTGAAAGACCAGCATCTTATCATGTGCTCCCACTATTTCCCTTGAGAGATGCTATCATAATTCCATGTATTTGCCAAGTTTAGAATAAAATACAAACAACTTGCTTGTCCAGTAAGACTTCCTTCCTCTAGTGTCTATTTACATGTGAAGACAGACACCAGCAGTGTACCACTGCTACACTAAGGTCATAAAAACCTCCTTCCTAAATCCTAGGTGGGAAAGCTGTAGATCATCTTTATCAGTTAGTAAAGAAAGCATGTGGAGGGTATGATTTGAGTATTCAGTTATAAATACATGAACACACATTTTACTTTTCAGATTCACAGAATATAGCAAAACTAACATAATTTATGTGAAAGCAGAAAAATCAGTAAACCCCATAAGAACACAAAAAATACAACTCAAGCATTTTCACTGAGGAATGTAAGTACAGTAACATTGCACAGATGGGCCCTGACTCTGTATTAGAGTCAATGGACAGAAAATACAATTCCTCTCCCTTCCAATTGCACATCATTAGAATATTGCCACTAATTGTTCTCAGTAGATATGATACCACTGTGTAAGAGGTGCCGACAAAATCACAAGATATGGGCATTCCCCTGAACTTCATACAGAGAATAATTGATAGAATTAGGATCGGTTACTGGCTGCTTCAAATATCTGCCCCCCAGAATGTCATTTACAGGCCTGGCACCCCCTTGCTCCTGAACACTCTGCAAGAGGGCTATGCATCCTATGCTGATAGATTCTGGGAACACTGCATGGGCACATGCACACCGATAGAAAGACTCGGAACAGTAACATCCATCCCCAAAACAATCTCCACAAAACCAGAGATTTATAGGTTCTCAATGACCTCCCATGCAGTCCTAGGCCAGAAGCACTATGGATGCAATCAGGGCATGCAAAAAGGAGAAAAATATATTTTGTAGCACAATTCTCTCCAGAGCAGGAACATATCATCTGTTTTAACACTGTATCAAAAAAAAAAAAAATTCAGAAAAAAATTGGAAAAAGCAATGAGGGATACCGTCATCCAAAATATGAACTAAAAACTTCTATGTTGTCCTATACATTTACACAGTGTTTTCTACTGTTAGGGACTAAGTCCTAGCTTTCATTTTGACACAGATTGTAGTGCCTTTTGACATGTCAGGCAGGATGCTGGAGTCACTCAGCCCTCAGAGAAGCAACCACCATGGAATTGCTATGGATCAGTGGGATCTCTAACATACTCCTGCATGGCAGGTAGCCACAGGGTATCTCACAGGTTCTCTATCCCAGTTCCTCCAGCCCCTTGGTTTGGAAGAAGGTGGGCTAAGAGAAGTGGTGTGAGCAATCCTTGTTCTTCCCAGGTCATAAACAGCAAAAAGGTTGCTATTTTAAATGAGTAACCAAGGCTGGAAATAAGTATTCTTCAGACATGTACAGAGAAGAAAGTAGCTGGTCCTGTAGATGACACATGGCTTCTACACCAAAATACTCTTTTAATTTAACCACAGCAAAATGAGCTACTATTCAAAATGAATGCTCAATTAGCTGATGTAATACCTTATCCCAAATTCTTACTGCAACATCATTATCTTAGAGCTGATGTTGATGGGCTGCATGAGAGTGACGTTAGGCCATTTCATGCCAAATCAGCACCTGTAGCAACGTTTCTTCATGTATTGAGGCAATAAAAATTTATTTTCATATCAGAAATTAGAAATCCTTGTATTACAGTTGCAGGTTTCTCACAACTTTCCTTGTCTTTCCCTGTATTACACAGCCTTTTGCAGCATCTATCATAAATGAAAGTTTCCCCCAACTACCTCCAGAATTATTCAGGCAAACTCCACAATGTACACAAAGGTCACTTTTTCTCTTCTGAAATGCAGCCACTCTTCAGTGGTAGCATAACGTGCCTGTTTTTAACATACAGCAATAAAATCTCCACATCACTGGAAATTATAAGAAAGTATATCACACAGACCACATTACTGCAGACATGAAGAAAGCGCTCTTGGTAGCGCTTTCTCTTCAAGAAAACATACTTTGCCAATGAGAAGCTATTTCAAATATTTTCCCAGCTAAATGTTATTCAGATACCATCAAAGTAGTATATCAGTTTAATCTCATGATTAAATCAATCAATTCATAAACAAAATCAAAAGGACCAGCAACTCACTAGGCCTTTAAAACTGGGACATTTAGATGCAAAACAAGTTCTGCACTTGAGCAGAAACTAGCTTCTCCAAAATAGGAGGGGAAACAAGCTAACAGATTACCTCCGGCTACACAAAAGCACTGCTGCCTTGTGTTTTGAAGGGATGGGGGCACCTATGTTCTACTTACCCCCCTTCAGTAGCCCACTGTTCTGACAAGACTAGAAGTTAAGTTTCTCAAGAGCCAATAGGGAGTCAAAACTCATCCTACAGTCAGGTTGGAAAACCTCAGTCTCACACGCTATTCTTTATGACCACTTGTTTTTCTTCCCTTTCCTGACACACCAAACAGAGTTGAATGCCATTAAGTCTCCTTCTGCAGTACTACTTACAGTTCCATTGTACATCCTCTGTTTTCAAGCACTTGGCTTGATATTCTTGATTGAGAAAACAATGGAAGGATCCAACTCATCTCTCCACACCCCTCAGAACCCCGCTACCCATCTCTCCCGCCTTGCTTGTTTCCGTACACAGTGCAACACAACACACGAGTCACACAGCAGTCCCAATACTGCAACTTCTACTCTTGCCAGCCATCACCCTCTGTACCAGCCCTAAAAATTCCACTGGATTTTGTGGTACAAATGAACTGTTTTACTGGGCTTTAATAATTCATAGCCCTGAGTAGTGGGCCAGCAGAATGCCAAACTTGAACAAAGACCATCTGATACATTACTGCTAGATCTTGCCTTCAGAAATGACCATTTCCTGGTGCTTCTACAGGATGAGTAGTATTTTACAATACAGCTGATGCTGCATTTACAAAGGGGCAATCCTTCAGTTGCACCAGAAAAAAACCCCACCTAATATAGTCTTTCTCCAAATAATCATCTCATACGTTCATTTATATGAAAAATAAGTTATAAGGCTCTCGAAATTGCAAGTTGGGTCTGCATTATTTTTTCACCTGAGTGAAAAGCTGATTGATCAAGTGGACCAACAGACATCGGAGCTCTCGAACCAGGTGCAAAAGATGCCTGATCATGATGCTGGACCTGATCTGCCCCACTGGACTCAGGTATTCTCACTTTGCTGCCAATATCTGATGTAGACCTGTGCATTAGGAAAGAAAAAAATAGAAACTTTTGTCATTCTGACTGACAGATGAGATTCATAGCCACATGCATGCCTATCAGCTACAGTATGACAAGCCAGCTAGGAACAATCTATCTAATTTTGCTCTGGTATGACAGAAGTTTGGAGAATAACTGGAGAACAATAAGCCTGGAGAAGTCTGAGAACAACTTCTTTAGCCTGGTTGCTACTTTGCCAAAGCACGTTATTAGCATTGCATAGAGCCTTGCTTGCTGCTTCAAACTCCTGTGACATGCAACACAAAACCCAGAGCTTTACCGTAGTTCATCAACACAAGACTATAGACAATACAATATTACTACAGTAGGAGATTACTATAGTAAGTAATGTTAACTGCACTTGGGAAGTACTAACATCTCTTGAAATGGTGTGTCCCAGTTGCTTTAGAGCTAAAATGTAATGGATGAACAAGAATATGTCAACAGACAGCATCCGTATCCTGAACATTTGGATGCAGTTACAGTATCATTAGCAGCCACTCAGAAAAGATTCCTTTGGCCTCAGTGCTCCACAGCAACTCTCAGCAGGCCAGCAGTGCCTCGAATTGCAGCTGGCATCAGGCAGTACCTAACAGCACAGCACTGAAGGCTAAATGAGTTTTCACCTACCACAGAAACATAAATATTCCTTGAAATGCATTTTATAGACTGCTTTACTATGTGGAAGAGGCAAAATGTATGCACTGAGGTAAGGCAATCAGGCTCTTGCATGTATTTGGCTTCAGAAACGCAGGTATGAGATATCTGAAAGCTAGGCAGAAATCCCCAGACCAGGGGTACTGAGAAACATCTTACAATTCACCCATATCCTGTTGCAAGTCCTTACAATAGAGAAAAGCAGGGAGAATGACAGTGCGAATTATCTACCGCACATCTGCAATACAATAGGCCATTATGCCAGTTGAGGCAAAGCATGTTTTAAAAGAAACCGGAGCCTGGATTTCCTAATTTTATTGAAACTGATTAGCTAATAGAAAAGAAAATTCATTGTTATTTCTTTCCTCTTCATATTAAAATGAAATAAACACGTTTCTAATTTCATGAATGTGTCTTTATAAGTGCCTTGTAAGTGCCTCTTCAGGGTTTGCCCCAGTTCTTATTACAACAGTGGTTTTTAGAGATCATACCTAAAATAAAACCACAGATAAATACCTCCTGAGAGAGGCAACAGCCACAGGACCTGTTCTGGGAGGAACAGGAGGAGGAGGAGAACCCATTACCATCTCGGGAAGCTGAGAAAATCTGTAAGCCTGTAAAGGAGAGAAATATTTTCTGAAACATCAACAGATCTCAGTGAAATTAAAACCCAAAGAAAGTCAGAAATTAAATACCTGCTTCACATGACGGCCAACAGGAAGTTTTTTGTAGCATCAATAGTAATTGCATTTTATGTGAGAATTTACAGTGCTTAGGTGATTTTAGGATGTAGAAGAAAACATGAACAAATGAGTTCAAAGCCAAGATGAAGTCTAATTAAAATAAAACGTATTAAACACTGTCTCTATGACATTTGTAACCTTGCTGGCAAAGCAGATCTGTTATGATTATGTGAGACAACAGCTGCTTTGGACCCACAGAAAAAAGATCTCAGTATTTTCACTTCCTCCAGAAACAAAGTATTTTAAAGATTCAGAAAGCATCCTCAGAGCAGCATCTAGTGAAATACATCTGCCTGTGAGCAATGCATATTTCAACCTCTTCCTTTCAGCTTTGAAGAGATGAAAAGAAAATTCTTCACAAAAAACCCAAGCTCTGTAACTTTCTAAAGCAATAACAAAGGTCTCAAACAGTTCTGAAAAAGCAGAGTAATTCAGAGGAGCACAGGACCAACCCACTAAGTCACAAAATTAAGCAGCTTGCCCATAGTAATTCTGGATTTCATTACTAATATAGATGAAGGACAAGTAATTGTGTGCATGAAACCCATAGCACCCAAGAAATTACATAAAAGACAAAATTTCTCTTCTAAATTCTTTGCACTGGTCATAGTTTTGCTAAATATATTTAAAGGCAGAAGGATGATATCTCTCTAGCACTTCATTGACACTTTTCTTCAACACATTGTGTTTAGGTTTGTTTTTTTATTAATTATGCTTTTATTGACAATGCTTCAGAGCAATGCACAGAATTAAAGATAAGATCAGAGCAATAGCAAATAACAAAGTATGGGGAGGCTGTCCAGTATAGAGACATAGGCATTTGGACAAAAACTAGAGTCCAAAGTCCAATGGTGGGACTTTGGCCCTCTAAATAAGAGGTATCTGGTTTAACTCCCTCCACAAACAGCAGATAAAGCTAAAAGCACATTACCCATGGGATGAGTCACTCTCTATGTCCTGCCTGTAGAAAGAGCCTACAGCATTTACATGATTAGCTCAGACTTAACACCTACATTTAGGTTTGAATTCAGCAATATAAATCCCACACTAAATATCAAAACCCACTATCTTTCAGTAATCTTTAAAAATTACACATTTAGATGGTGTTCCAATACCTTCTTTCTCCAATAGCTGCAAAACTGGGTTAACACAGAGGAAAGGTAACTTGTCAAACACTGACTTTTGATGTCGTGTCTCTAAGGGAAAAGCAATACAGACCAAGCATCTTTCTCCCGCCTCTCACTGCCATCCCTTTTAAAGCAGGGTAGAGTCCCTCAAAGGCACATCTCTGAAAATCATTTTTCCTTTCATACTACCTACAAAGTCTCCTAATATTTACTTTCACCACGCTACAATGGTATTTAAAGTATTTCTATATTTGGGGGGGGGGGGGGGGGGGGAAATCTAAAAAGGCAATGGTACATTTCCTAGCCAGGGGTTGGAAATACTGATTTTTAATGAAAGAACTATACAGAAAAAACAAATGCAATTCATATCAAGGAAGACCTCAATTAAATTTCTCCTAATAGCACTGGAGTTGAAATGGTCCGCAGTGCCTCTTAGAAGACCTCAATTAGATTTCTCCTAATAGCGCTGGAGTTGAAATGGTCCGCAGTGCCTCTTCTGTGTCTGAAAAGCTGGCAGTGCTCTCACAGGCTGAACCGAACACTTCCTTCTGGCTCCACAAACCTTTCATCCCACATCTTGCCCTCAGCATGCAACAAATATGAAAATCTTCCCCCCTCCCCCCCTTATTTTAAGGGAACAGCACATGAGCTAATGTTTCAGAGTGGCCAGTGACTCCAGATACTGTTTAACAGGACAGACAGACACACAGAGGTAGATTTGGGTCTTCTCCTCTGTGTTAGTGGATGTGCCTTGGAATATGGACATCAAAGGAGGCATTTTAAGGCATCACAAAGAACAGTTCAAAAACATGCTGTGACTTGTGCTGAAAATTTTGGTGAAAAAAGTAAAATAGAAAATTGAAGCACTTATTTTGCTGTTTACATAGGAGATGAACAATTTTGAGTGAGTGGCAATATTTTGCTAATGGCTGGGCAGAGGGAATCCTGTTAAGGTGAAAAATCCTGTTAGAAGATCTGCTACACCATGCCAAGGAACACTCTGTCCTGGGGGACAGCAGTCAATCCCCTTTGTGCTATGCTTCCACAGACACCAAAATGGTTACGAAAGGGACCTCCAATAAAATTTCTATAATTTCTCCAATAGGTTGGGGCATTAGTGTTTTCCTGCATGCAACACGTAAATGGAAAAAAAATGTTCAGAGGCCAAATTAAACCAAAGTTTTACTATAGAGGCCTGTCTGTCACAGATTTAGATGAGCCCTTAGGCTCTAGGCTAACTGGCATGATTGTAGAAATAAAGTCACTTCACTGAAATTCATACGCTGTTGTAAATCCAATCAGAAAAAAACCCACCAACAGAAAATTTGCCTAATTTTATTCTTCAAAATGAGTTTATCCTTTAAATAAAAAGCTGCATCACTTTTGTTGTTCCTCATTCCTTCTGCATGGATTCCAAACTCTATTTTGTTGATAAATGAGGACTTGTATAATACAAAGGCTATAACAATCACTGGCAGAAGTAATCAAATTTGAGATTCAGGACAGATTGTGCAGGTACCAGACTGCAGACCCTACACCACCCTTTCAGGAAGAAATGCCAGTGAAGGTGTCTGTTGTGGCTAAAACACTGACAATTTAAAAAGAAAACTAGTGAAGAATTTTAAAAAGTAGTAAGTGCAGTTTAGCAGAGAAACTTCAGCATTTGGGCCCAGGAGACATACAATACGGCTCTGGGAGATAAAGTCCTGGCACCAGCAGACACCTGCACCACTGTCTTCTACAACCCACAAAAGTCTGAGGTACTGCCTGTCAAGATGCAGGAAAGAAAAGTTAAATCAGCACACAATAACTAAAGTCCAAAGAAGGAACTTTACAGTTAGCTTTAAGGCTACATTTCCCTGGTTGCAGTATTAAAATATTTTTACCACCTCCAGCTTACAGATTTGCCTTGGGTGAAATTATTCAATGTTGTCTTCTAATTACAGAAATATCCATCTCCTTACATCTCACCATAAGAATTAAAAGGGCAGTATCTTTGTATATTAATTGAATGATTTAACTAATTTAATTATTAAATTGAAATCCAGGAATAATGCAAACTTACTCGTTTCAACTAGATTTCATTTTGCTTTGCTAGCTGTCCTGTTTTATACTTAGTTTAGCAACCGTTATTGAAAGTGGCAGAACTTTGGTAAAACACACTCACTTTACCTCTGTTAAATGAAGAGATGCTCTGAGGACTCAGATACATTACCAGTCACTCAGCCTGCAAGTCTGTCCATCAGTGCCTGTTGTACGGTGCTAGGTCTCACCTTGGGACTCAGAGCTCTGTTCCTCTTACTCCTCTTTCCAGAGCACTAAAGAGGAAAGATGGGAACTGGTCCATCCTTGTAATAAAGAGTTGGGTTTTTTTTCCTTTACCATAGCACTCTGCTCGACCCAGCTGCATGAATGTGATCTGCCAAGGCACAACACTGGCGGTCAGACTTGTTATACACTCACACTGTAACTCCATCCTTCAGTCATAGTATTTCAGCTGATGACAAGGACCCAGCCAAGTGTTGCTCATCCCGTTTTTGGGGGCTCCAGAACACTAAGAGTTTGCATTTTACTAGCTTTTCTCTGCCAGAAGGCGGCACAAGCCCCATATGAAGGAATCTTGTTATCACAGGTCACCCATGGGCAGTTTGGCAAACAGGCTTTCCTTCACAAGAGCTACAGATAATTTAGGTATTAACACTTAAAAAAACCACGGAAGGCCTCAGAAACAAAAAGGAAAAGAAATAAGATGCATGCATGTTCTGGAGAGATACACAACTATTTGATGGTGGGACTAGCCAAGAAGTTGACTGCAAAAAAAAAAAAAAAAAAAAAAAAGATCCATAAATTGGAGGAGACCTGAAGAAACGTAGACCTGAAGAGTGGTTCTGGTCCCCTGAAAGCATATGGCACAAATGCCTAGGAACAGAGGTAAGCACTGAGATGGAGATTTGCATGCAGATTTTTCCTGTTTTGCCTCAATCCGTTTACCATTTGTGCTTTATAAAGGTAGAGCATGTCTGTGCTAGAAATCTTATGCAGCACTTGTATCACCTATGAAATCTTTGCACTAGGTTTCATAAAACCTAAAAATGTTCTCAAGTTACCAGAAAGTTTGTGGCATCTTGTAAAAAGTTTAGTCTAGTTACCCTAGACTGCGACGAGCCAGATCTCAGAAGATTGTGATGGACTGAAGACCTTTATGCTTGCCTTGTACCTAAAGACCCAACAGTAAAGCAAATGTCTGCATTCATTCCATCTAAGGAGGCAAAATTCTCTCGAATCCAGATTTCAAATTATAATAGCAGTTAATGTTGACTTTTAATTGCCACTGAGAACTGAATTTTAATAAAGGGCAAAAATAAGTAATTCTTGGTTTGCAGAGGTAACATCCTCCCCATATAACAAACATCCCAGTGCTCAGGTACCTCTTGTCCCCAAAGCTGCCAGAGGCTGCTCGCTCACCCCTCAGCTGACGGAGCCCGGACACCTCCTCTACCTGTCAGCCAACCCACTCCCACGCACTCCCTGTCGCAACAGCTCCCCCGGAGCTGCTGAGCAGAGGTATCCTGGGCAGGCAAACAGCTGCTAAGGTGCCAAGAGCAGTAATTCTTCCATGTTTTTCCTACCCACAGGTCACTTCCCACACACGTCTCGGCTGGATATTCTCCATTCCAAACCTTCGTCCTCATTTGAGAACAAACCAGTAAATGGTGTGGTTAAAGTACAGCTCCTACTTGTGAAACTGATATGCAGAAAACAATGAATTAACCGCCCTTATCCGACGTCCAGCAGCCTGTGCCTATCCTAATCTATGGCAATCAACTATCTTCAGGGAATTTTTTAACACTATCTTCAAAGTGCTGGAAAGATAAGCAAATGCTTAAAGGTTCTAAACATGCAGACGGATTTAGAAGACTAGTAAGTCTTAGAAAGAAAACAGTGAAGCATTCACCAAATAAGTATGGCTGTTACATTTTCTTTTTTAAAACCTGTCACCATATAATATTTTTTATTTCATTTTAGAAAGACTCTCTGAAGTGTCAAAGTAATTTGGCTACCCATTAGCTGTCTCTTAAGCTTGTAATCGAATTCTAACCATAAAATATGATTATATGCTGCATGAAGTTCATCAGACCAATTTCAAAGTGCCGGAAATAACCTTTAGCATGATTTAAACAGCACCAGCCTGAACATTTGCAGGCAGTGCCACTGGCTTTCAAATGTGTTCAGAATAGTTCAGAAGCAGCATCCCTTAATGCCTTTTTTTATTGTCAGGGAAGGAAGTCATAGCGAAAGTTATTTTGAACTGAGGACATTTTTTGCATTATCCTCTTATTCTAGCCAGAGTAAGGACTCAATTTGAAATGTATTCTTTCCAAAAAAAAATTCATTTCTGAACAAAAAAAGCCTTAAAATTAACAGCTTTTCACAGTGATATTGATAGATGGGATATTTGTCATCTGAAAGCAATCAACTCCGGTTTAGATTTGTACCTGACATATAAGAAGGAAAATATGTTGTTGAGTTTCACAATACCGTATGTGAGAATTCAGGCGTAGTTTCACAGGCCAAGGATGTGCACAGTGCTACTGGACTGCTGTCTAGATACCTACAAAATTCCATGAACAATTTCCACCCATGGATTTAAATTCTTAATTCGTTTTTTACTTCTGTGACATATGGACATGCTAGTTGCAATTTGAGGCTAGAAAATGAAGGATAAAGAGTGACTTACATAAGGTCAACCAAGAACCCCGTGGAATTAAATCATCCCTAGTGTCCCAAGTCAATAGCTGTAACTGCAACATCGTCAGTAACAGCCCACATTTCAGGTCACTCTGATTATTACACTTGGTTCACTCTCTTGTGATGATACTCTTCAGTAATGGATCCCATGCAGAAGTGTTGAGTGTTTCATACCCAGCTGCCTACACAGTTGTTCTACAAAACCAGATTGCTTCCTAATATGCATTCAGTGAATAGGAGACATGCAAACAAATTCTTGATCTGTTGAACAACCTGCAGCTTAGTGCAGCCTATTTTTTCAAGCACAATTTTGACAAGACAGCCTTGCTGCTAAAATAGATATGGAGTCTTCCTGCAAGAGATGGGCATGGCTAAGCATACATACATACATACACCCCACTACCCATACTTATTTACTGTAAGCATGGCTTTACACCTGGTTTTAAGCATGTAAAGGGGGCTACTTTAAAAAATGTGTCTCAGTAGAAATATCTTTATGCTATTACAGTATACTAAAGAGAAGTTTCACTTACTGGTCTTGGTAAACTGTACTGATACATTTCTGGTCTGTATGTGGGTACCCACTGTACCCCCCCTCTAGGTCGGGTCATGGTACCAGGAGCACTGGTCACAACCTCTGAGTAGGGCAAGTGCGGTGCTGAGCTGTACGTCTCCTGCCTGCTCTGTCCTCCGTGGCCCGCAGAGGCCAGGCTGAAAGCCTCTTCCAAGAGCATATGCATCTGCTGTCGAACCTCATCAATGGAGGGCTGAGAACTTAAAGTTGAGGTCTCCGAGTGGCCTTTGGCCTGACGGGACCTGGTGTAACTCCGGGGCTCGTTGACACGGTCAACATTTGTTTCTTCTATAATTTCAGGCTCAGTCTGTTGGATGGAATAAAAGCACGTATACGTAAAAAACTTTACAAGACAGTATTTGTGCTGCTTCACACAAAACATTCTCAAACACAGATGTAACATACACAATGTCAGGAATTGTGACAATATAGACACATGACAAATATTGGAAAGGAGTGATACGATGCAGGCAAGTATAATAGCCTTTTATATCCTACATTGTTTGCTGTGAAAACTAGCAGGGACACTCTGTAGCAGATTAAATTGTCAATGATTCTCTTAAAAACAATTAGAATTAATGTTTAAATTCTTTTCTTAGTTGTTAGTATCAATGGGAGTACAACTGTGCCAGGAGGAGTATGGCTCGCTAAATAGTACCATGAAGGACCCCTTACAAGGGACCACTTGTGGCAGCTACAGAAACTGAAATTCTTTTGTCCATTCTCACATGTTAAGGTTTCAGAATTGAAGTTTAGGAGTTTTCCTGAACTTTCTAACCCAGTGAGAACCACTAATAACAACACCACAAACTCGCTCTTGTCTCTTGCAGAAAATATCCTGACCCAGCTCAGTTGTTTTACCTAGCCACCAAACAGTAGTTACACAGAAATTTATCCAAAACTAATGCGGGAACAGTGAATGAAGCATGTACTCTAATGAGCAGATAGTACTTTTGCAGCATAAATTGAAGGGTTACTCCTAGAGTAATCCCTTCCGTTCAGATAAGTACAAACAGAAATCACCCCCCTGATTTTTTTGCCTGTAACTCCAGGACAGAAAATATCATCATATTGTAAGAACTTGACAGTGAAATACCTAACTTCATCTATATTCTGTAAGATTAGTTTTACAGCCTACAGTTTTAAAAAATACATTTTAAACAGGCAAGCTGAAAAATCAACCAATTCCTTATAATTCTTTAAACAGCAGTGAAAAGCATTTAAGATGCCAGCATAACTGAAATGAAGAATAGGATATGTACCTCCTTCTATATACAGCTTGTGGTTAAAATTGGGTTAGCATTTAGAATAGCCACAAATAAAAGAATACAACAGGATGTTTTTATTGAAAATTCCAGCACTATCCTGACAATTTATTTGAGTGCTCTGTAGCTCCTAGGGTGGCATACGTTTTTTCCCATGTAATAGTGCTTTTCTATACCTGACTAGATAAGCAACTGTGCCCCCAACCTTTTGTAAGCTACATATGGTCATATGTACTATAGGACAATCATAGTACATATTTCTTCATTTGCAGAGGAAAATATCAAACTGACTTTCTTCTTCTGTTATCAGCTATTCAGAGAAGATTTACATGGTTAGCCGAAAAACTGACAATAAATTTAAATAAAAGATCTTAATTTGTTTTCTCTCTTAGCTGTTGTAAATACAGCTATATTTTGTACTTACTGAAAATACAGCAATAATAAGGAAAATTAAGACAATAATCATTTGCATATTAGAAGTTAACTGTAATTTATATGGTTGTAGCTATACGATATATTACCCAAATTCAAAACCACAAGCCCAACTTCAGGTTTCCTAAGTGGTACATACATCAGATTGGGGAAGGAACAACATAACTGCACAAAGATATCTCAAACTGAAAAATTTTGTAGGAAATCTTCAACTAAATAGTTTCCCTTAATTTTCTTCCTGCATTTTGATTCCATTGTTATTTGTGTTGTTATAGTAAATAAGAATCATGCAAGTTTCAGAAGCTTGACTATAAAAACGAGGTACATTTTAGAAGCCTGACTATAAAATACAGTGGTAGCTTGTTTAAGTGCAACCAAAGAGCTTCTGAAATCGTACTGTCCCAACTGAATGATTAATAACCAAATAACGGTTCTTCTATTTCCTCATGCCTGTAAAAATGTCAGTGAATGGAATCCCACAAGAGATGTATTAGTACCCAATGCTGAAATAAATCAAGTTCTCTACTACAACCCCTTGGTGAAGCCATTAGACCTCTACAGAATATCCAAAATATATCATATGAATAAAGGATGCATATTAGCAGGCAACTTTAAGTCAGCTTTGATTTCTCAATATAGAAGCTGACATGAAGATTTTGGAAGAGACTGGTGATCGTTACTTTTCCTCAAGTTTTAAAATTTATTTCAATTCATCCTATCACTTTCTGATGTATGTAATTTGCTTTCCTATTGAAACACATAAGTATCATAAATAGATGCCATCATACATTAATGATACCATTAGGAAAATCCAGGTATTGTTCATACACAGTTACTGTCTAATACATGAAGGATGAAAAGAAAATTCTGTACCAAGAGGCAGACTTTATACACTTCTGGCATAACTCTGCTGCTGCAACTCTACCAGTAAAATTCTTCATGTGAACGTTAAATCCATAAGCTTCTGGAGGAGTTGCATTAATTTAACTATATTAATAAAATTATACCAGCAAATAAAATTTTGTATATTGATCTCTTAGATATGTATAATAAGGTCATTTTCCTCCTTTTACATCAAAAACAGTCTAAACATTTTCTGCCCTAGTATAAAGCTCATTAGCAGTTTAGAGGTTCTAGACTATTTCATCATAGCATTTGCTCTACTCACAAGTGTCTGTGAATGTGCTGGAAATAACAGACATATTAATAATGTCTCCTTAATCTACTTCTTAGGTGAAGGTGATGATATTAAACCCTGTTGGGATTATTTAAAATTGAAAGATAGGTACTGTTCAATAATAACCGATTTATAAAAGACGCTATAAAGGCAAATAGTATACACAGAGCATCAAACAGTAGAATGTACACTCCAGAACAATAGAAAAAGCTACATATTCTATACAGACAGGCATGTAACTATTGACCTCATATCCTGACCAGTTTTTAGCTCCGAGAAAAAGAACCATGACTCAGAGAAGTACCACAAAAAATCATTATAGGGAATGAAATATTTTTTAGAAAACCATAACTGAAATATTAGAAATTTGTTATGTAAGGGGAACAAAAAAAAAAAAAAATTAAAAAAATCAGTAGTGTGGAATGGCAGATTTCTGAGCTCTTATTTCCCTCTCCTATTTGTCTCCCTCTCTGACAAAGCAAAATCATGCAGAACAACTCTCAGGATTTGGTTGTGCATATGAGTCTAGCAATTCTTAAGGAGTTTTCCTAAAGAATCTGGAAGATTTTAGTCTCTTTTCTTAAATAAATGAATAAATAGACATTTATCCTTGTTGGGAAGATAAACCTCAACATATAACCTGTGGATACTGGTAGAAGCTACCAAAAAAAATAAAAAGCAATTTGTTAATCTGTAAAAAAAAAACCCCAAAACCTCATGACTTGAAGATATGAGCTATTTGATTCATGAATTTAATTATTTGGAACTGCTTATAAAACACAGATTTCACTATTGTTTGGCAGGACTTGTTGCTAAATAACATACTGGGAAGAAGAGGTTAGCAGGAGTCCAAGAAGGCTTTATTCCTTTAGAAGGACAAAGTGGGTGTCAAAAAATGGTACCAGCTGTTACTGGATAACAAAAGAAAGGACACAAGATTGAGCACACAAACTAGCCCTTTTTCAGAGCTCTTTTTCACAGCTCTTTTTCACCCATTTTCAGAGGTCAGATTTACAGAGGTGTTTAGTTGCACCACTGGTGAGATCCACATGAATTCCATGCTTAAATATAGATAGGAATGCCCACCCGTGGGTATCCTGGGAGACCAAGCCTGTCAGATGTTCAGCACAGCTCTGAAGAACCTCAAACAGGAGTGAGGGAAACCAGCCCACGCTGCAAGCTGAGGCTTGGGAACTAAATTTCAATATCCTGTCCCATTTTCCCCTGGCATTTTTCCGCTTTCAGACAGGAAATGCATTCAGAGTTAGAAGAGGTGCACTGCAGTGAATCTGCAGCACATCGGGAAAAGGAATTTTATGTAATTTATCAGTAAAAAAGACAGTGCCACAGACAGCTCATCCAACTGCAACGTTAAAAGAAACGTGAAAGCAAATTGTGTGTGATGTGCACAGGTCTCAGAGTTTATAATTACTTTTAAGACATTTCAGAATCTGCATAAGCTCATTAATCTACTTTCAAGGGTTTTAACAAATTTTCTTTAAAACATATTTTATATATAGTATACACAATATGTCAAAATACATTTTAAAAATCTTCTGCTAACTACTTACGACATATTAATTTTGAACTAATAGCAGGAGGCCATGCCTGCTCCCAGAATGTTTGCAACATTCATTTCAGGAAAATACCACCTATGAAAAACTAACTTTTATTAGCATATTTAAAAAATCGCTTGCTTTCTTGAAACATATGATTTTCAGGTTACTGAGGGAAGGCTGGCTTGACAGTGTTTCTATCTAAGAAAGCTCCAAAAATAAAAGAAACATTTAAGTGTTTGGAGGGGGGAATCTTTTTGCAAAATGTAAAACCTATTTCAACAGGTTACACCTTTCAGGCTACAACGGTGTATTCTAATGCCTCAGAAAGCAGTGAACCAGTCATCCCCCTTACATGGCACAACGTGACTCATGCAATCTGATGGGAAGTGTCCAAATGCAGGAAATCATTTACAAAGTCTGACACCTACAACATGCCCCGAAGAATTCTGTAAAAGGTTTAAACCTCCCTGAACACATTCCCTGACCTTGGTACATTCCTTCACGTTGCTAAAACCACATCCCTGGCAGCTGAGAGTTGACAATTAAGCCCCACACAAAATGCTTGTCCTCTATAGACTTTAGAGGGTGAACAACCACCAGACAAACTTCCTTAACTTCCAGAATGCTTTAGACCTTTTTAGGGACCGATCTTCAGGGATGGCTGAGCTACAGCATTTTGTACATGTGAAGAAGGATTGAAAAAGTCTATGTTACTCCAGTGTGGAGGCGATTTTCATC
>NW_009592808.1:0-8954 GCF_000690535.1 Cariama cristata
GGCAGAGCAGAGCAGAGCGTCGGTCTGTGAGGTAAGCGTTTGGGAGCAGTTCTGCTGTAAGGCTCTGAGGTGTGCGGTAGGAACCGGGGCAGGACAGAGCTTGTGGGGGGCACAAAAGGAGCAGGGGGTGGATGCCAGAGGAGGCTGGGGGAATATGGGATTGGGACGTTTGGGAGCAAAAAGAGGGATCTGGGAGGTAAAGAGAAGAGTGACTTGCAGATTGCAAAGATAAATGGTAAATACGGGTTTTTTCTGACAGGTTTAACAAGAAGGGTGTTGAGAAAGGCAGGGAGGAGTGAATACCAATGGAATAACTGAAAAGGAGAAAGGATTAGGAAAAGGTGGTCAGGCAACAAAGAAGAAAATGTACTACAGAAGTGGACAAAGGCAGGGTTTTAGAAGGTGGAGAGAATGGCAAGATAAGGGGTTTAGGGAGAAGGTGGAGAGAATGACAAGATAAGGGGTTTAGGGAAGCCAAAATGTTACGGGGCTTGGGAGGAAATGCATGTGAAACTCAGATAACGGGTATGGAGGAGAAGTTTGGCTGCCTTATCATGGAGGTTAGAAAATGAGCCATTGAGGAAGAGATTTTAATTAGGAGAAATATGCATGAGTGAAAGCATTGGGAAAGTAGGAAATAAGGGAAGCGTTGCAGGAATTGTTGGACAAGGGACTTGGAGATCAAAAGAACAAGTCACAGCTTGAAAGAGCGAGCAAATGTGAGCAGAACACATGGAAGTATTTGACTGAAAGGAGTGAGAGTATTGGTGGTACATGGAGTAGAAATTACATTGCCCATAAACTTTTTTTCTGTAAGAATTGTGCAGTGTATCTTGCCATTTTCGAGCAAATCATCCCATCCCACATGGGTAGTGGGGAGTTGGATTCCAGCTCTTCAAACTGAACTCACCTTTACATCCAGGAGTAGCTGTAAAAGCAATATTGCCTACAGACTTGATGTCATTATAGTTCTTGGAGAACTAAATTGAGTTTTAACTTTTAGCCAACCCAATTTGGAGCACGTATGGGCACGTAGATTCATTGCCATGTAGATTCATTGCCTTCAGTGTTTGCTGATGGGAAGTTCATGGTGCTGAACTGAACTGCTGATGGCAGTTCATGAATGGCTACTGTCTCTCAAGTGGAAAATGACTGAGATATGAGATGGGATACACACTGGGATATATGAAACTGGAGTAGGAATTACTGGGTTTACGGTGAAGTCTGTCATTGAAGTATTTACTGCAGAAATGAGAGGAGGAAATGCTGAACATCAAATTAATCTCTTCATCCAGATTTTCATTTATGTGGAATAACTCCTTTCTCCATTGACTTCCTGTAACTTTTTGGCATGACCTACACAACACTTTGAAGAGTTTCTCTTTTTCAGTCAGAGTCTTATTCCAGTCTCTTCCAGCTCCTTGCGTCTCAGCTATCCTGGGACAGCTGTAGTGAACTGTAGTGTACTTGTGTCTGGCACAAGGCTTGTGTTGTATGAGTGATTTACAATAATCAAAGTATTATAGGCACAGACTAGTCAGGGTATAGCTTGGATTAAAAAAAAAAAAAAAAAAAAGAGAAGCTAGCCTGCTTTAGTGTAGGACTATGAAATCCATATCTTTCCCTTTGGTTTTCTCTCTTCATTATTCTTCCTGCCTTCTGTTGTGCAGAATCTTCCTTCTTGTGGCTTATCAATCCTACCACTGTACCAATGTCTAAAAATAGTTTTAGATATTTTGTATGTAAAGATATTTTTGCAAAATTTGTTACCAGATATCTAGAGGACGATACTTTAGTAGCCATGCGTTACATAATAATGGTGTGCCAGTCTGGTTTTAGTTTCTAGGTGCTGTTGCAGTATTGGTGAAAATAATAATAATGTTCAGCTGTTTGTTCATAGGAGTTGGAAGGTCCCTGAGAGTTACCTGTGGAGCTGCTGCTCAGGACTGGTGAAAATTCTGTACGTACGAAAGGAGGAGAGATGAGCATTTTCAAGTTATTTCTGAGCTTTGTTGTCCCTGGTTTTTTGGTGGTCATTATGAAGATCTGTAGCTAATCATCAAATCTTTTGTGAAAGGCCCCACTCACAGGTGCTGTTTGTTACCAGTTTGTATTGTGTGTAACAAATCTCTTTTGCTCCCTTGAGCTGTTACGTGTCTGAATTTGAGATTATGTACCGCACATTATTTTTGTGGGTACACTAGCGAGTTAAATCAAAATCAGTGGAAAATTCCATCATTTTCTTAAAGTAGGTACTTGCTAACATACCCTAATGTACATGGATTTGTACATCTGAAATACTATTTACAAAATTATTGGTACAAGTAAAATGTTCATGATGCGTTTTAGTCACTGGGACAGCAGTAGAATTTGATATGTTGATCACCTAGACTCAAAGGTAGTAGTAACTTGCACATAAGAATCTGTTACATACAAAATGGAATACCGTATTATTGATAGCAACTATAAAATCCCTGAAGAAAACTCATTTATTTTGAGTGACTGTGTAGTCACTTGTTTTTGAAGACGGATTGCTTGTACAATGCAATAAGCAATGAGTGAGATATGAACGTAAAGACATTTGGTTTTGTAATGAACTGGCTGGTGTGTTGATCAGTTAGGTTTTGTGCATCCATACCGTCATGTAAACAGTTGAGTTCACCTTCTCCTTCCTCACCTGTCCCCTTCCGCCCCTCATTGGCCATGTTGCATACTTGGATTCCTTCTCAGCTGTAACAGAAGCTAAATGACTTTCCCAATAAAGAAACTCAAGGTCAGAGTTGGGAATAGCTCGTACTGACAGCATGGATCCACCTGTAGTCAGCTGGCTCATAGCAGCTTATTCATCGCTCTCCCAAGATGCAATCTTTGGGTTATTATATGTCTTTTCACTGTGCTGTTGTGTGCCATGCTGCCATTAAGCTGCCAACATAGCCCTTCCGTTCAAAAATATGTATACTGGGCTGTGAAATAGCCGTGTTATTTCTGGGAAACCTCTCTGGCTCATGCTACGTATCCAATACAGTTGTTTGAGCACTAAGTAGCAAAATAAATAATAATAAAAAAAGAGTTCTTAATGTTTTGAGGGATTAGGCCAGAGTAATCAGCTTCCTTCTGAGAAGAAATCTTAGGTGGTTTTATGAGGCCATCTCCCTGGACACCATCCAAACTGGGTAAATTCAAGATGCAAAAAATTCAAGGTGGTCTAACTCAGGACTAGAGGATGCAACAACTGTTCTGAGGCTGTGTATCATCACCTGTTTCTTCCGTGAGGACCTATACAAAATGTAAAGCAGTTGCCTTCTAGGAAGCCGTTGACAGCATATTATCCCCTTCAGGAAAGACAGAGCTTTATCGGAGCTCCATGGTTAGGTATCAGTAATAGCTCCTCTCTTGAAATCTGAGGATAGGATGACAAGGCGTTTCTTCACATTCAGAGCCAGTGTCCCTGAAAAGGGCCCTACCTAGATATGAGCTCCAGAGAACTGAAGCCCTTGGGCAACCTTTAGAAGTACGCAGTACTTCTTGTAACCCGGAGCTCCCAAGGCATGTAGAAATTCAGACATACTCCTCTTCAGTTTTTCTGTTGCCTTTTATATTCCTCACACAGCACCTGGAATCCATTATTGTCTCTCAAAGTTCTTTAAGCTCTTTATGTAGCCTATAGAAAGCTTAAGTGTATCACCTGAGTATTCCAGAGAACATTTTTGGAGATTCCTTTCTACAGCTGTTGGTTCTACAGGAGCTTAGGCAATAACTGGAGGAGTCACTTGTAAGTAACTGAGGTTTGCAGCTTTTTCTGGCACCTTCTCCACTGAGGGGCCCTGGTGTGTAGGTACTGGTTCAGTCCTAGGCTCCTTTGAGTGCAAGCCTGCTAGGTCCAGCCAAGAGGAAACCCAGACAGAAGAGTTTCTTTGGTGCTCATTCCTGGCAGGCAGTATGGATGGGGACCGTTCCAAATGGCATTCTCTTGGTCTAGGACAGTTCTTCCAAATTATCCCGTCAGACTTTGCAGGCCTTCCTTGCTCCCTTTTTTCTTTCATTCCTCTTGCTTTTTTTCCCCTCTTACTTTTGAATGTACGTTTTCAAAGATTTCCTGCTTCAATGGAATTTTAATGTAATTAATTCAGACTACATATTTTGCTTGTCTTTTTATACCTTTTGGATCTGACCAATATAAATACACTGTTAGCAGAGCATACCCAGTTCTGTACCAGTTTATATTGTATTATTTTCTTCTCAGTTGCTATTTTATCTTTTTTTTCCCTTTATCTGTGGAGAAAGGGATAAACTAATTAGATTTTAAAAGCCATATTGCAGTTCTAAATAAGGAATTACTAATTACAAATAACCTTTTATTATGACACATCTTGTTACAGTAGGGCACACATTGAGCTAGTTAGATTGTTTTAATTTTATGTTTTTTAATTATGTCTGCTTAAACAAAATCAGTCAGTTATACAATATAGTTGGGTAAGTGTTTTGGTAGTGTCATGGTAAAGGTGGTTCAGAAGCATGAAAGTGTTACTGTAAAGCAATTGTAGTAGGGTGGCAATTGCTTGAAAAAGTAAATGTTTCACAATGATATATGTTAGATGGTATATTATATTTAAATTGGTTAAATACAACAAATAAGTCTTATTTGTTTGGTTTTTTTAAAAAAAATTGATTTATCTCCTGAACTTATTAGAATCTTTATTTCTGTAATAGTACAAAGAATATAAATCTCTGTTACAAGTATTCTAGCAGTGGTTGTAAACAAGCCCTTTAATGTCCTTTTGAAAGCTAGGTTTACAACATTGTTAACAAGGGAGTGGTTTTGTTTGGGTTTTTTATTCTATCTAAATTGTCTCTTGCCAAATTGCTAGGGACATACGTGTAGCATAACAATTTTATTTTCAGGTCTTTACTGTCAGCCTAACAATGTCCTTCCAGGACACTATACTGGGAAATGTGAATTCTTTGGGGTCTTTATAGTGATAATCAGTACTTTTAAAATTTCTTTTGCACCATTATTCAAACTTTAGCAAGAATGTCATATAGTCCTGAAGAGGAATCATTTTGTTTTAACACAGTAATTCTTGTGTCATCCAGATGAATGCACGTCCACTGTATGTCTTTTAAATGTAGCAAGTTATGGGTAAAAGTAATGGTAATGGTAAATTTAGTGCTTCAGCTATGTTCCTACATTGAAATGTGATTTTTGCATCATTCTTTTACTGAGCAGTAGTTCTGCTGGAATTACTTCTGCTATTATGTGTTATATCTGTCATAAAATTTCATATGTCATGAAGTTTAATTTATATTGTTATGTGCATCTTTGTTTCATTTTTTACTTTTAAGAATATAGATAATGCATGTAAGGAGCACAAGGGAAGTAAATAAAAATAAAGAAACCAAATATTGTTCTTTACAACGATCAATACAGAGACAAGTTAATACATAGTAGTACTAGCATGAACATGTCATAAATTTACCTTATTTGTAGGCTGTTAGGAATATATACAACTCACTTCAGCTGTTGTACTGAATATATTCAGTTGTATACACACAGTTAAATATTTACAGAGTGGACCGTTAGTTTATGTACAGTAATGCATAGAGAAGTTCCATGATATTCCCTAAAGATTAAACCATTTAGAATAGTTCATGAGAATCAATATAGGTTTCATTACAAGTGCATCAGGTCTTGCCACAATCTTACACGTGGAATAGTGATGTGCCATTTGTCCTGTGCCATTATTTCTGACCTGACTAAAACAAGAAAAATTTGGACTGTTATGAAATCCTCAAACAATTTGGAGTCTTTCAGAATTGTTTATACCTTATTAAAGCAACTTTCACCTTTTAATCTAGAGGCCACACTGATATTTAGAGGTGTATTCTTCCACGAGAGGTGAGTGACGTGGTACGCTCCCAATTTTCCCTTATGTGCTCATAGAAGAATTTCTGTGAGCTGTGTGTTCTTACAGATGTTCAGAAAGATTCTGAAGACGGATTCCGGTGTGATGGATCACTTACGACTTGTAAGAAAACATACTAGCTTGTAAGAGCACTCAAGTCTTGTGTTTCTGCTGTTCTGCAACACAATAGACAGACAGACATATTTTCCCACTGAAAAAGAAGGAATTGTAGCAAATGGCAGCTAGAATAAAATAGCTACTTTAGAATTGCAGCTACCTCTGCAAAATTAAAGCCCTTTTCCAGGAAAATGCAAGAATTTTTACTAACAGTAATTGAGATGACATAGTTATGAAGAAAGCCACTATTAAATCACACAATTCTGTAACATATTTTCTCTGTTAAAAAAAAAAAAAAGTATCTCAGCCTTTATTATAATATTAAACATATTTATTTTTCCTTAAACAAAAACCAGTTATGACATCAAAAAGGACAACGAAATAGGCTTTGCTTCTGTATAACTAGTGCAGGATATAATTTCTTTGCAAAATATAAATCCATTTAGGATGAATGTACCAAAAAAGGTAAGAGTTGCTTATGTAGGCATAAAGTGGGGAAAAATGTTTTAAAATCTCCTATAAACCCCCACTACTCCCAGTTCCGCATCAACTTTTCAACCTTCAGTGTTAATGAAAGGCATAAATGTAGTTCCTGAATAGCTTGTTACTTCTAGGATCTGCAAGTCCACTGTTGAGTTATTGAGCACATTGGTTTCATTAGAACTGGTGCAGAGTGAAAGAAAGGTTAGATACCCTCTGGGCAGTGTTTCTTAGCTCTCTACTTAACCTGTGTGTTATTTTGGATTTCATTATAGGAATCCTGTCTTTGATTGTACGTTGTTTATGACTTAGATACCTAATGCAGGTTCCTATATTTCACACTGGGAACTAGAGTCTCCATCAGCTGTGAAGATTAACAGAAATCCTGTGCATTCTAGTGGGAATTAAGTGTATGTATATCTGAAGCTGTATGCTTGAAATTACCTTCATAGAACCATAGACGAGTAGTTCAGATTGAAAAGGAGCTTTGGACGTCATCTTAGTCCATTCCCTGCTCAAAGTGGGTCTAATTAGGTCGGGTTGCTCCAGGCCATGTCAAGCTGAGTCTTGAACATCTCCAAGTCTGTAGACAAACTCTCTGGGCAACCTGTTCGAAGACTGGATAACCCTCAAGGTAATTTTTTTTCCCTAATACCTAATCAGAATTTCCTGTTTTCCAATCTGTAGCTGTTCCATCTCACCCTACCCCAGTTCACCTCTAAGAAGAGTCAGGATCCATTGTTCCTGTATCTGCTCTCCGTTAATTTCTATAAGATATTAGGAAAAGCAGAGCCACCACGTTTCCTCTGTGTCTTCCGCACAGAAGCACCCAGAGTGCTCTGTGCAGAGCTTCCATCTTGGGTCCTTTGGGCTGCTTGCTCTGTTTCACTTCAGCGCAGGTGGGGTCTTGGCACTGAGCTGTGGGAGCCGAGCTGTTCTGAGTACATGTAGGTGCAGAACTCTTGGTGACTAGAGAGCTTTACATCAAATCGGGAACCCGGTAAGCTGAGGTGTGCCAGAGAGATTTTTTTAACCACAGTTTTGTCTTGGGCACCTAATACCCATGCAAATGTTGTTTGAAGAGTCATGTGAATGGGCTACCTGTAGGGTCCAGTGCTCTTTGATACGCCCTAAAGATATCTTACCTGGCACCCAGCTGCCACTCCAGCAGTGTGCAGCTTCCTTCTATGTCCTTTGTCATTTTGCCAGCCCCATAAGGATTTCTTGGACAACATAAGACATCTCAAAGGAGATTAGACTGTACTGTGATTCTGTGATATGCTTATCCCCATTATTTGGTTTTTGCTCCTGTTCTAAGGGTGGGATTCAGTTTGAGATGAAGAAACCTTTGTGCAAGTGCCCATATCCATCTAACTGTAAACTAAAGATTTAAGCTTCCATTATCATCAGTGGGGATCTGGGACTTGATTCATTTGCTTACACAACTACGTGAGCGTGGTGTGCTCTAGCATATCCAAGACAGCCATGGGATCTAACAGATGTGAGAGAGGATTTGTGGGAGACCACTCTCCTGGGGCAGCAGCTGCAGGTCAGTTAAAACACCCCGCAGGATCTCAAATTGCAGTAAACATTCCCTGCCTAGCTGATAGCTTGTTACATGCTTATTTCTTTCTTCACTTCAGGATATACGGTGGAAACTTTTTCCCCTTTCTGCTGCTTCTGCTTCACTGCAGTAGTATGTCACCCTGCTGTCACCATTCAATTATCACTTAATTGAAAATTGGCTTGATTATGAATTGCATGCTTTATTAAAATAAATTTAAATATAAATTGCAGTTCAGTAACATACTTTGCTGTCATTCAATGTTACTAGCAAAGATGCTATGCTTTTTCACTGATGGTTATTTCAAACGAATGAACAAATATTTCATTAAATATTTTATAAAAATGTAATGAAAAGTACAACTCCCTCCTTTCGCCCAGTTTTTGTAGTGCATGAAATGTGCTTTGCAGACTTTTTCTCCAGTTTTTGTTAGGCGCAGTTGCTTCTTGGTTTTGTATCTTCCTTTTAGTCATCTTTTTTTGAAGTTACGAATACATACATATAATACCTCTGCTTATATATATAGGCATACACTTCTCTTTCACAGTGTATACAACAATAAATCATCTCATTAAGTAATTTGAGGGGTACATAATGAGCATCTTTGGGATATAGACTTTATTGTATATATAAGCTGAAGTCTTCATAACTATCTCTGAAAATCTTTTTTGACTAGTGGGATTAATTATATATCTCACAGATGCCTGTCATGCACTCTGTTTACACTATAGGGAAATGAAATAGGATAGTTAATTTTCTTTTATTCTGTTAAAATGCCAAGGTTTAATTAAACTGCTTCAGCTTAAACATTGCGCAGCTACTTTCAGCTGTCATGGAGCATACTAGAAATTGATTTACCATTGACTGCGTGCCCAAGAAGGCGTTCAGCA
>NW_009592808.1:8974-41765 GCF_000690535.1 Cariama cristata
TTCAAAACTGTTTTTATTAACCATAGCTGCTTTCCGATTTCTAAAATTTATATGAGAAATAGAGTGTATTAAAATAAGTTTCATCCATATTCTCAGGGAGTGAAAACAATGCAGGTGCCAAATATCTGAAATTTACATTTGGTTTTGAATTAACAGCTGGGTTTTGCTTTTATATAAGATTTTTATAATACTGAAATATCATGCATTTTTGAGGATTTTACATGGTTATTTCACTTATACAATAACAATTAGGCAGTGTCATGAATTAGCAAGACAACTGCAAAGCAATAAAGCCATCACTTTTGCAATTATGAGAAGGAAAAACACAGCAACAGACAATGAAAACTAACCACCTGCTTGAAGCAATACGTATTTATATGTAATGTATAATAGATGTAGAGGATTTTCAAAAAATTTTCAAAAGTGGCATTAAGGTTGCTCACTTCAAGCACTCCACACCCAACCTTCAGGGGTCTGAGAAAAACAGCAACCATTCTGAACAAGAGAATGCAGCAACTACTGAATCTGTATTTCCGTTACAAAAAGCACAAAGCCAAAAGCTAGGTATCTAAGGAGGCCCTTAGTGCTCTCTTTAAACACTCGGGGAAAACTGGTGATAACGAAATCCTTTTTCCTCTCCCACCCATACCGTGTAGGCTCTCAGAGTTTGTAGTAAAAGCCCTGGCTGAAGTCTGTAGCCAGCCTGCTTTCAGCATGCACAGAACTGCCTAGAGTTGGGCAGTAGTGAGTGAAGTATCAGCTTCTGCGCTAATGAAAATGTGATGATTTTACATGAAATGTAATAAGTTGCATAGGAATAGTAATAAAACTAGTACTGTCTGCATGGGTCTCACTCCCTAGGCTGGGATCCTGTATTAGGACCGTTATTGTTATAAGTCCTTGTTATAAGGACTACTTAGGTATCACAAAAAAGTAAACCAAATGACAGTGTTTTGTACTGGAGTGCTGTGTCCAGTTCCGTTATTGGGATTTCATTTTTGATCCAGCCTTCCTGTTTTCCATTCCCCAAGGGTAGCTAAAAAATGTTTAGTTTCTGTGGCTATGATTAACATGGCGTCATTTGGAAAGTTCTGTGTCTCAGATGCCAGGAAAGCATAAAAAGTCTGAAATTTTTAGTCAAGGTACTGATGGCTCTTGATCCTAAACCATAATTTAACTATGGATAAAGTGTTTCACTGAGTGGGAAACTGAGGTTCAAATACCTGATTCAAATCAGCTAGAAGCTGATCTGAAGTTGTTTCCCAGGCAGTTCCCTTCAGCCTAGTTAGAGACATCCAGTTCTTTTTGGAAGGCTGAGCTTGGGTTCTTTTCCCTACTTGTAGTTTGTGCTGCCTAACTTAGTTTGTCTCTTGCTTGTCACGCAAGCAGGCCTTTCTTCTTGACTACCCCTTCCTTCCCCAAGTATTAAGCAACTAATCTGAGGATGTGGTTTACAACTAGAAACAACTTATTAATTGAGCGTTGAGATTTTATGCATCTCTCATCAGGGTATTCACGTGAGGTGAGAGAGCATACCTCTGAGAGTGATACAAACAACTGCAAATATAATAAAAAATTACATTGTGACAATCTTATCAAAACATGGCGACAGAACATATTAATTTTAGCAAACTGAATGTAGGGTTCTAGGATGTAGTTAATTATATTAACTATTAAAGGAAACTAAAACGAATCTTTAGGGACTACAGTAATGAACAATTTTAGAGCATTTTAATAAGGTAAAGGGAAGTAACCTAATATATTCCATGTGTGGCCTCCACCAAATTTTTTTATATAGACATTGAGATATTAAAACAATTACAACTGCATAGAAATTGTTGTATAATATTGTATTTGGAGAACCAAGTGGAATAAGTGGTTCTAAATATCCAATATCATTTTGGGAGGAGGAGTGGGAGGTAGACCACCATGTGGTGGAAACTGGCACGGATCCTTTCCTCTTACTGGAAGTGATGAGGATCTAGGCTATAGACTTTAGACATCGAGTGTTAAGTCAGAAAGAAAAAAACTTTCCTTTCATGCACGCCTATCAAGCACTTCAGTGATATTTCATTTAAAATAAAAACCTGCAGCTGACATAACACACCTTAAGATCTCCAAGTAAAATTCTCATCATAGTTGTGTGGTTTCTGGGGCAGTAGAGCTCCTTGCGTTTTGATTTGCCAACGTTTATCTACCACACTTGGGTTATTTTAGAAGCACACACTGTGAAGCTGAAAATACTTTTCTGGGAGATTACCTTCACTTTTTCCCCTTGTTTCAACTGTCGTCTGCCTCAGGTGCAGTAAGTGACATTATTTCATACTCGTTCATGCAGGGATGCGCTTAATAGGCTCACAGGAAAAGTGATCATTAGTTGATTGACTGTAACTTGATTGCCTGTGGATAACTCTCACGGGATTATTTCTTCATTTCAGCAAGGAATGGAAGCTGCCACACCTCAGTCTGCAGATTGATGAATACAGCTTTTATTGGCATGGGGAAACACCGATGCAATAGTAAAATGGCCAGTGCAAAATGTTCAGCTGATGATATCTTCAGTAATGTAGTGGTATTCATAGATCAACCTGTACTTAAAATAAATGGAGAACAGAGGACAGGAGAAGAAAGCATTGGACAGTCAGTAGTCAACTTAGGCAATAAAGCTAGAGGTAGTTCCAAAGCTGTAAGCAAGTAGTGTTTGATATTTGTTTAGGAGCTAAATGCCATTGAAGAGAAAGAAGTCTTTTAACTTGGGTATGGATAAGGAGGGGGGGAGGATGATAATGATGGTGAGCCGGGGCAGGGGAGTGAAGTGCACTGAGGTAAATAAATAAAATTACTCATCCAAATACAAGATGGGGTTTTTTGGTGGAGAAGTAAAAAATTTCAAAAAAAACCTTTAAAATGAAAATATCTCCCCCTAATAAAATGCAAGTGATTTAATTAGTTTTTACTTTCTGTATGTTAGTAAGTAGTTCTTAAGATAATATGATAAAATAGTCAATGCATTATATCTACATTGTTTTAACTATTGGAAACGTTAGTAATGTTTTGTTTATATGCCTGGGGTTTTTTATAAATTGAAGGAATTGCACAAAAGCACTTGGTTTATTTATTGTTGCTCTGTATTATGTATACAAATCCTCCTGACATTAAAAAAAATAACATTTTTCCTACAATTAAATTAGGAAATTTTCCTGAAGTTTCCTAATAATAGTCTGTAAGATCTGTATCCTCAGTATCATTCCCATACCAACTGTCTCAAGAATGTGTATAGTTTTGGATGACTGCCCTAGATGCTCTAAAAGAGTGAAAAAGGTCCTTCTGTTTTGCTTTATGATCAATAATTTAGGAGCATAATCAAATAGAACATGTAAACTTTCTTATAAGAAGGGTCTGTCCAGGTTGCCTGGTTTGGTGAAGAAGTAAAACATACAAGTGATAACTTGAGGGGCTCAGAAGATAAAACCACCTATAAAATATGAAAAATAAAACAGCTAGATCTATCAACAGTTTTGGGGAGGCTATTTTCTGAAGATATATTGGACAACTTGTTAGCAGGGTTCAGTAATATTTTAGAACTTTGTTTTCAGAAGTCCTTGGGAAATTTCTAATATTTGGGAGAGGAAGGAAGGCCTCAGAAATGCTTGTTAAATGCAAAAACTTGTTAAAACCTTTAAGCAAGTATAAATGATTCCAGAACAAGTGGGTAGAGGGACACTGTTTTTTCTTAGTGTTGTAACAAGCAAAGACGCCTTGCTTTCTCTGTCTCCTTTCACTGTTAGCAGCCCTGTGTCACACACAACTACTCTTCATCAGTGTGCCTGCCTGTCAGTGCACCTACGTGTTCCTTGGATGCTTCTCTGCGTTAACAGGATTTGTGAGTGTATTTGTAAAGAAGAGCAAAGAGATTTAGTCTTATATAACAGATATTAGGAGCTGTGTGTTCCTCCATCACTCTTTTATGAATCAGTCCTGAAAGTTTCCTTGTGCATGTTTCAGTTTATCTTTAAATTTCAATATACATTTATTATTTCCTACTGCTTTGCATAGATCTTTTCGCAAGTTAAAAGGGTGTTTTTGTCAGGTTGCTGATAGAGTAATGGGAATTGAAATTAATTTGAGTTGAGCAGAAAGATAACGTTTGTGTTTCCTTTGTGACTCAGATGGAATGAAGTAGCAATAAAAAGGGTGAGTGCAGCACAAGCTAGTCTGTAGATGTGCGTAACGTAGTCAGTCATTTCAGGGTAAGCAGCAAACAGCCATCATTCAGAAATGTAATTTTTAACAGTTTTTTGCTGTGGTGTTAGTTTGAAATTTTGCTATGACTCAGCACAACAAGTGCTTGTGGAATTAAACCAAATACTGCATTTTTTTTAAAGTGGCAGAATTAGTTGCTGCTCTGTGAAATTAATTATCTCTCTCTATTGACTGTAGGGAGGGCTTGGACTATGTACAGGTCTTGAATAAGGCTAGATGAGTAAATGGGGATAAAATGAAGAAACATGACCGTATGTAGTGTATCAAAATTTTTAAAAAATTGTTTCTACCAACAATATTTGAAAAAGCAAGGCCTATTTACGATGCATGAAGTTTGCACGCATGTTAGCACTTGGCTCCATAACATGTCCATGACATAATTCCAGTATGTTTCCTTGTACAGGTGCTCCCAGTGATGCACCGATGTTATAAAGACTACTTAGGTATCACAAAAAAGTAAACCAAATGACAGTGTTTTGTACTGGAGTGCTGTGTCCAGTTCTGGGCTCTCCAGTCCAAGACAGACAAGGAACTACTGGAGAGAGTCCAGCGGAGGGCAACGAAGGTGATGAAGGGACTGGAGCATCTCCCTGGTGAGGAAAGGCTGAGGGAACTGGGTCTGTTCAGCCTGGAGAAGAGCACACTGAGAGGGGATCTCATCAATGCTTATAAATACCTTAAGGGTGGGTGTCCAGGGGATGGGGCCAGACTCTTCAGTGGTGCCCAGCGACAGGGTAAGGGTCAATGGGCACCAGCTGAAACTCAGGCAGTTCCACCTGAACGTGAGGAAGAACTTCTGTACTTTGGGGGTGGCCGAGCCCTGGCACAGGCTGCCCAGAGAGGCTGTGGGGTCTCCTTCTCTGGGGATGTTCAAAACCTGCCTGGACACAATCCTGTGCAAGTGCTGTAGGTGACCCTGCTTTGGCAGGGGGTTGGACTGGGTGGTCTGTGGAGGGCCCTGCCAACCCTGATGATTCTGTGATTCTGTGAGGGGAGTAGGATTACTATCATTATAATGTTAGTGTACAAACGGTACTGCAGCATTACTAGCTCTAGGGACACACTGCAACCCCACTAGTTTTATCTTCCCATTATTGAACAGGAGAGCTCTTGCACAGATAAAATTCTTCCACGTTTCCTTTGCGGGGTAATTTGGGCGTTCTGAGTGACAGTTGAAGAGAGCAGGGAGAGTACTCTTTTCAGCTCAATACGGTTATCCTGAAGAAAGTATATCATGAGGATTATCCTGACAGATGTTCCATCTCGGTAATTGTAACAATCTAATTAAATGCATGCAGTAAAAACAGACTCACAGTCAAATGGTGATACCGTATCTCTCTTGTCTATACGGTCTCTCTTCGGAGTTGGCTCCAACTTAATTATGGGAGTTGTGGAGCATTGATGCGCAGTGCAGTGCAGTTGCATCCTGTTTTCCCAGACCACATTGTCTTCCTTAGTGTTAGTTTCAGTTGGATAGTATCGTTGATGTGTCTCACCAGAGGTCATCACAGAAGCATGCTGCCACCTGGCTGTTGTTATGAGACTAGATTAATTGAAAAATGAATTTTAGTTTATTATGAAAAGTTGTATCTGACTGACACTGAACTACTTCATGGCCTCAGAGATGCCTTTTTATGCACAGTTCTTTTATCACAAGTTTCCTAATGGAACATTGAACACTTTTCTGCATCACAGTGCCTTCAGAGATGTTGCTGACTGGTGATGACATCTTAATTCCATTTCAGTTTTTCTCTGATTAATGCATGTGTAATAATTATCTTATGGCAAAGGTCTCCACAAAACAGACTTTACTTGCTTCCCTAGACTTAATGAAAATCATGTGCATGGTACATTTTGCTGATATCTTGTCCTTTATCATTTGGAATTTATACAGCTGATGGTGCATAATATAGCAAACAGACTGATATATGGATCACAAAATAATAACGACCTATTCCCTGGAGAATATAGAGATCATTTGGTCTTACCATTTATACTTCAGGTAACTGAGAAAATAGATTAGCCTATATTGAGGATTTAGTATCTAGTGAATGAAAAATACAAAATGAGATTAGCGGGTCATACAAACTGAATACAACATATCTGCTTGATGAAGAGTAACATGTCTTCATGCTTTTCTTGCACTCTTCAGCCTCTGGCCTATAAAACTCCTGGTTTGAATCTTGGTTTGTACTGCGGAGGGGCCAGTTAGGAGAACAAATTCAGAATTGATATGGTAGTTTTGACAATTTTCATTAAATGTAGGTGGGAGTAATAGAACCTCATGTTACTTGGAAAAGGAGATATTAACTAATTCTGATGCACAGAGCTGACCTGGTTTTTAAAATTGTTCTGGATTTATACGAGGTAACTGAGTACAGAACGCACAGATCACAGATTGCAGCCGTAAGACAGGGAGCTTGCTATTTGGCAGAGGTCCACGTAGTCTCTGCCTCCCAAATGACGGACACAATGGTTAGGTAAAAGGAACGGGATGAATCTAGTAGGAAAGGAGGCAATGTAAGTTATGCAAAGAGCAACTGATTAATGTAAACACATTGTAAGTAAAGGACTGATAAATAGACATGACTAATACCTGAATTGTCGTATTTTTCAGCTGCAAGCACTGTGGTCTCAGATTTAAAAACTGTGTATAATTACAGTGATTATGCATGCAAATCAGATAATGACACGTACAAGTAGCCACTTAGATGCACAACTGGCTATTTGCATATAAATTTGCATGCAATCACATTATAGGCTTATTAAGTACGGAACTTTGATTAACTTTGTGGGCACTGTCATTCTGTGAATGAGGTAGATCCTCATATATATATGTATATCTATATATCTCTATGGCTGTACAGTTAAATAAGGTGCCTAAGCGCCTGAAAACAAATTTAAAGTTACACAAGAAAACTTTAATTCTAACATTTTCTAATCTCTGCGTAGCTAATTTTGCGGCCTTAATGTTTTTGGTTTTTTTAACATTGCTTTTAAATTGTGTAATTAGCGTTCAGACTGAGCCATACATATAAGCATTATTTTTTATATCTAAACAGATTTTTAAGGTGAGATCACTGTCCTTGTGATTTTGAAATCTAATGTTCTTCAGGCTACTGTGACCAGGCTGGGTAAATGTTAACTCATTTTCAGAAAGGGTGGCCTTTTCGAAAGCATAGAAGTAACTTTGAAGCCTGTCCGGTTTTCACAAGGTGACTTAATCATTTAGAATCTAAGTCCCAGAGACTGCCATCGGAATTAAGACTCTTGAATCACTTGCATGTCTCTGGCTATCCTACCAAAATCTCTTTGTTCCTAAAGGTCTAAGAAGCACACTTTAATAGTTGTATAATTACCTAAAATATTTATGGGTGATCAATGAGAATTTGATGTTATTTTGCTATTTGACATATTTATTGCTTATGGCTACCTCTGTCTCTATCTAAATGTCTTTTGCAAATCTGGCCTTAAAACACTTTTGAAAAAATGGTGGCTTAAAATTCCAATTAACTTAGGTACTCTACAATGTTGACTCAATATATTAACTCTCCAGATTTTAGCCTTTTTCATCAATCGTGCATCAAAAAAACAAATAAAAATTAGTTTAAAATCTTCATCTTTAATCCTGACTGTAACCATTGTAGCATGAAGACCTTTGGGGGAAAATCTGGAGAACTGAGGTCTGAGTTTCTAACTGATTTTTCTTTAATCCATCAATATTCCCCATTGTCTGTGATTGTAAAATGTTACTGTAAAATGGAAAGTGTTATTGAAGAAGAGCAGTTCCTAAGTTCTCAAAGATACATGCAAGTCCCACAAACAATAATCTGTTGGCTAATCAAGTACCAGTTTCACTTTTTAAGTACTTTTATGACAGATTTTATTTTCTGCTGTGCTTGTGATAAAATTTTTGAGTCTACAGTTACGGTGGAAATCTGTGAGACCTCTACGGGTGCCTGAACTACTAGTTTTACTGTCAGGTCAGTTTGGATATTCTTGCCTCAATTAACAATTAGAAGGGGCTATTGGATCAATAATCTTTCAGGGTTCCCAGCTGTGATATATAATGTCTGAAACTCAGTGAACTCTAAACCCTCTTTGCCAGCTCTTGCTCGTGAATAGCCTTCCAAAAGAACATCACATTTTAAAACTGAAAAGGCAGCTTTATTACCTTTTAATGATGGAATAAGACTGAGAAGTCTAGAACAAATGGTTTGTGTGAACTTTTGTCTGTAAGTTTATTTCTGATGAACTTCACTCCTTTTTACAAAGGAGAAAATCCCACTTTGTTTTAGTCCATGAAATATTCAGTTAGACCATGTAGTTTGGCTTTCTTTCAAACTCGTGATTGCATTTGAAAGGAGGCCCAGCGTTTGTAAATACCAGTGAGTCACCAAACAGCTGAGGTTGCAAGGGACCTCTGGAGATCATCTGATCTAACAGGGGTCGGCTAGAGCAGGTTGCTCAGGGCCACCTCCAGTCAGGTTTTGAGCATGTCCAAGGAGGGAGACTCCACAACAGTTCTGGGCAACCTGTGCCAGTACTTCACCACATTCATCATAAAAAAGCTTCTTCATAAGTTTGAGTGGAATTTCTTGAATTTAATTTGTGCCCATTGCCTCTTGTCCTTCCACTGTGCACCACTGAGAAGAGTCTGGTTCCGTCTTATTTAGTACCCACCATCATACGCTTGAACTTTATGATCTTTGAGGTCTCTTCCAACCATTATGATTCTATGATCAAGTCCTTATAAACATGGACGAGATTCCCCATGAACATCCTCCTCTTGAGGATAAACGTCCCCTCTCAGTCACTTGTATCTCAGATGCTTCAATCCCTTAAATCCCTTCAGTCATCTATGTGGCTCTTCACTGGACTCTCTCCAGTGCATCCATGTGTCTCCTGTACCGAGGAGCCCAGCACTGGCCCCAGCACCCCAGCTGTGGCCTCACCAGTGCTGGCAGAGGGGAAGGATCCCCTCCCTCAGCCTGCTGGCAGCATTCTTCCTGACGGTGGCCAGGATGCTCCTGGTCTTCTTTGATGCAAGGATGCGTCACTGGCCCATTTCTCCTGCCTCTTGAGGTCCCTCTGAATAGCAGCACAACCATGTGTTGTATCAACCTTTCCTCCCAGATTTGTATCTGAGAGTGCAGTCTGTCCCATTGTCCAGCTCATCAATGAAGTTGTTAAACAACATTGACTCAGTACGGACTCCTGGGGTACTCCACTAGTGCATGACCTCTAGCTGGTTTTCCTATTGCTGATCACAAGGCTTTCAGACTGGCAGTTTAGCGAGCTTTCAGTCCACCTCATTGTCTGCTTACCTGTCCTGTACTTCATCAGTTTGTCCACGAGGATGTTATGGGATACAGTATTGAAACGCTTGCTAAAGTCAAGGTTAGACAACATCCCATGCTCTCTCCTTGTCCACCAAGATACTGATATTATGATAGAATGCTGTCAGATTGGTTAGGCATGGCTTTCCCTTTGTAAATCCATGCTGATTACTCCCAGTCACCATCTTGCCCTTTATATGTTTGAAGATGGCTTCCAAGAGTATTTGATCCATCGCTTTTCTAGGGATTTGAGGTAGGGCTGACTGGCCTGTAGTTCCTGCCCTTCTTGCCTTTCTCAAAGATAGGAGTGACATTCCTTTCTTCCAGTCCTCAGGAGCCTCCTCCAAGCACCACGACCTTTCAAAGATGATGAGTGGCCTTGCAATCATAGAATCATAGAATAGTTTGGGTTGGAAGGGACCTTTCAAGGTCATCTAGTCCAATCCCCCTGCCATGAGCAGGGACATGTTCTACTCTATCAGGTTGCTCAGAGCCCCGTCCAGCCTGACCTTGAATGTTTCCAGGCATGGGGCATCCACCACCTCTCTGGGCAACCTGTGCCAGGGTTTCACCACTCTCATAGTAAAAGATTTCTTCCTTATATCTAGTCTGAATCTACCCTCTTTTGGTGTAGAACCGTTATCCCTTGTCTTATTGCTACTCATGAGGTCCCATGGACCATGTGTACGTCAAGTTTGTTTAAATGCTCCCTAACCTGATCCTCCTCTGTCAAAGGTAAGTCTTTCTTGCTCCAGACTTTCCTTCTGATCTCAGTGGCATGGGATTCCTGAAGAAAAATCTTACCAGTAAACACCAAAGTGAAGAAGGAACTAAGAACCTTGGTGTTTTCCAAGCCCTTTGTCACCAGGTCACCTGTCCCGTTCAGCAGCAGGACTACATTTCCCCTAGCCTTCCTTTTACCCTTCAAGTCCCTCCCTAGACTGGACTCCAGATAGGCTTTGACTTTCCTAACCCTGTCATTGTATGCTTGGACAGTGTCTCTGGAGATCTCTGGTCACCTCTTCCTGCATCCGCCTCTTGTACACGTCTTTCTGATGTTTGAGTTTAGTCAGGTGCTCCTTTTTCACCCATGCAGGCCTCCTGCCACCATTGTGTGACTTCCTGTGGGGATGGACCATTATTGAACAGGGAGGAGGTGATCCTTGAAAGTTGATCAGCTCTCCAGGACCCCTCAGCTCTCCAGGATGGTCTTCCGTGGGATGCTTCCAAGCAAATCCCTGAACAGACTAAAATCTGCTCTTCTGAAGTCCAGGATTGTGATGCTGTTATTTGCCTTATTTCCTCTTCTCAGGAGGAATCCTCTCTCTTTGTTTTTTTGTTGTTGTTGTTGTTTTTAAAATCCTCTCTTTGTTTTTAAAGAACTGTATTATATGAGTCCCAAAGTTCACTTATGCCTGTAATTATTTGTAAGGATTGGAGGAATGTTAACTGTAACAGAAAGTGGCTATTCTTGAAGACAGAAAATATAGTATACGTAGTACTTAAATTGTAGTTTGGCTGATTCTTGGAAGACTTGTGATGAAATCATATAACAGGAATACTGAAACAAATAGTAACGAATTAGGGAAATAGATGCTTTGCTGGAATTAAACATTGTTGGCAGTGACTTTTAAGCTTACAATAATTCATATTATCCCTATGTGCAGTACAAGAAGGAAATATCTGAGGCTTTAAAAAGAGACATAAAAGGTTATTTTACTTCTCATGGATATCAGTTTTTAACAGAAAACAAATGAAAATCACTTGGTACAAAAAATCAACATCTAAAATGTATTTTATTTTGCGGTAAATAGAGGAAAGCATGTATGATAAAGACCTCTTCCTTTGTAAGCTCTTCAGAACAGGACTGTATATATATTTAAGGTGATACAAGACCTTGAGTATTTTAATGGCAAAATAGAAACTAAAAATAATAGTATTAATTAACATTAAACATCCATGTTAAAGCATGAATCTAAGAAAATCTTGAAAACTCTACAGTGACCTCCTCCAAGCAATTTCCTTGTATGACACATAGATACCTACACGCAACCTACATTCAATATGTAAACTACATTTATTTATATCTTTTTGCTCAGTTCCAATGTCATAGGAAGCCCATTTTTCCTTTCCTATATGTAGGGTACTCATACATTCCTGAAGCATTATGATAGCTCCTGAATTTATTTAAATTACAAGGTTTTATTTAAAAGTATCCATTCTATAATAAAAACTAATTTGTATTAATCTAATGAGGTATTTAATCTAAATTATTCTAGTGAGAGTAACTATGAAAATTGTTTTGAAGGATTTATCTTCCACTTATGAGTTTATTTCTTAATGAGGATTACATCCTCAAAGGAGAAGAAGTAATTGATAAAAATGGGTTTTTGCCTTTCAATAATACCTTCACTCCCATTATCTTGTTCTAGAATAAGATGTTAAATCTTTACAATTCAAGACAATGAAATAATAACCATCCCTAAATCCTTACTGTAGTCAAAGAGTTTTAAATTATTGGCTACCCACGTTATAAGACTCACGTAACATAGTTGTTCAAGGTCTTCAGAATTTTCTTTTCTGCTTTGTTCAATTGGATAGAAGCAGTTCTCATTTGATGATATTATACAATGAAAACAAATCTCTGGATTTGCCACATGCTGGTGGCTGTATTAATATTGTAATAAAGTCGTTTACAACCCAGTGATGAGGCTTGACTACTGCTGAAGAGTCATAAATCCGAAGCAAATACAAAAAGCAGCTGTTTTGTGAGCGTATGCAATAATCCTTGGGTACATCCATGGTCGGTTTTAACCATATCGGAGCTGGAGGGCATACTCTAACTTGTCTGCCATCCACCTTGCGGGTATCTCTCAGGAGGGCAGAGAAACACAACTCTGGATGAGATCAGTGGTGCAGGCTAAGGAAGAGAAAGGAAATTCTTTTCATGTTTTGCCTTTTTTTCCCTTCTTCTTTAACCATAAAATATAACACTGTTTATTTTATCTTAGTTCAGGAGAAGGTGAAAGGTAATTTGTTCAAATCTGAAATTCAGAATAAAGGCATCCAATTAATTTGGCTTAGTGCTACATTGTATCTGGTATTGTGAGCTAATTAATGTTAGTATTTAGAGAAATAATTTATTTTGGGTCAAGCCTTCTAAAATAATGTAGTGAATTAAAGAGAACAAATAGGAAACCTTCTTTGCCTAGGTTCTGCTTTGCTTTAGTTTCCAAGACATCAAAGCAACATTTTTTTTCATTAATTGTCATCTAGTTAAAGAAAACACCAGTTAAAGATATCACCATTAGAATATATGAACTTGGCAAAAACTTTTTTTTTTTTAATTATAACAATGTTTTCCATGTAGTTTATGAGCTATGTGTGGCTGTTTGGCCTTGGCCTATGATTTTGCAGGAGGAATCTCACTTGATGGGTACATGATCTAGGAACATATGTATCTGTCCTAGAAAACTTACGTTCCCAAATGGGATTATGTTAATAGCCCAGTAAGTAGGCAGTACTCTCTTGTCTGAACTCATAGCATTAGAAAGCACTGTGATGGCCAGGTTTTCAAACTTCTGATTAGTTTGGATGTGGAAGACCGCCTTTAGGTAAAAAAAAAGGTTTCATATCATTCTTGCAAGAATACAGGTTCTAAACAGCATAGTCTAGAGAAATATAAATTAACTTAGTAATGTCTTCCTAAGCTTTGCGTACCTATATTGACAATTCAGAATACTGTTATGTTACTGTGTTTTTTGAACTAATGTTTCAAATCTGAATGCTTTTTAACAGGAAGTGAAGAGAGTGCCTCACACTTCAAAACACATGCTTACAAAGTGTTCAGCTTCCTATTTAAAACTCAGGGAAGTTCAGCAAAAAGCCTGCAAATATTCTTGGCCTTTTTAGATAACATACACATGTATATACACATACATATATAAAATATTTAGTGTATATTTTTCAGGAAAACTATTTGCAACTAAGTATTTTATTAGCATGCATCTAAGTAGGATTAAATAGGTAGTTTAGTTATTGTAATGCAGAAGTTTCTTGGATAATTCAGATTTAACCTTATTGCTAAGAATTCTCTTCTTTGTATCCTTGGAAAAATTACAAGACTTTCTATGGAATCTAGGTTATTCTTTATCTCAATTTTGAGAAGGAACACTAGATACAGTTCTGGGAAGGGGCAGAGTGAAGAGTTAAAGGAACATTTTAAAGACATCTAGAAAGTCTGTTTTGGAGAAAGAGATTTCTGAAATTTGGAAGAAGTCTAATGCAAGCAATTTATTAAGTGTCCTAGGGATACGTAGCAGGAAATTACAAACTGCTTAGTTTATCATCAGTTGAAAGAAAGGATTAAATACGACTCAAAGATAAAAAGATTAACATAGAGGATCTTGTTTTTAAATAGTTTCACCACCATTAAATGGCCAACATTCCACAAGGAAAACAGTCACAGCTTTTCCATTTATAAGAAGATTTTACATGGATAGAGTCCAGAACAGAAAAGTTGGTGACCAAAAATAAATGCTTCTTTCTTAATGCTGCAATAATATTTGAGTAAAAAATGTTAATTTGACCATGGAAAAGAAACATGCAAAAGTAGAGGCTATTGCAGTTTCTGAGTCTCATGTGAGTAGAGCTGTAGTGGGAGTCTGGGGAAGATTTCTGACTTTGTTGATGATGCCTACCAGAGACATGGTTCTGCTGCCAGAAGGTCAGATAAGGCCATCATCCAGGTCTCCTCAGAATTATTGGCAAGCAATTCTCTTTTCGTCAATGGAACAGTTCCCAAGTTTGTACAAGGAACAGAATGAAGAGTAAGTCCTGCTTCTTTCTTCCTGACCTTGTCAGATGTGCTGGTGAGGTTCTTCAGGCCCCAAATATTTCCAACTGACAAGGAAATCCTGTAAAACGGTTTATCCATAATTGACTTTAAAATATTCCCATAAATCTTTATGCTTTATCAGTATTTTACTCAGTCATTTTCTGATTATCTGACCACCAGCTTTATTCAAAGGCTTTGCCTGCAGTATTCAAGATCATCAGGATTATGTCGTGGCTCTTCCTTTTTCCTGAAGACTGTTACTTCTCTTGTGCAGGGTACTGTAATTGTACGTAATGACTTCACTGTAGTCTGTATAGTTTCAAATGGAAAAAAAAGGTCTTTGTCAGAAAATACTCTTTGAAGAGAAAATGAACTTCACTGGGGAGCTTTAGGTCCATTTGGAGCCCAACTTCAGGAGCAACTTTTACATTAAAAGATATACAGCTTTGTATATATGTGTGCAATCTACACATCAAAAAGAATCTGATTCATTGTAATAGGTCTGTTGCTTGGAGGCTTTAGGTATAGTGGTCTAGGTAACTAAAACTGGAGAAAATACAATTGTGATTTATCATGTAACAAGACAGTTGTAAAAATAGTCTTTTATCTCTGAGCATGTCAGAAAAGGTTTGAGTGCCTGAGTTGTAGTCCCAAGGAGCAACGCAGTCGTGTTTTACAGCGTCATTATAAAACCATAGTGGGAGAGAGTGTTGCCAGGGGAGATACTGGGAGGACCTGACTGGCCAAAGTGGAGAAGTCCTTGTCTGTTAGTACTTTGCTGAGGTAGGAGCTGGGAGAGACCAACTGAACTGAGGCCCGGCCCCTGTTACTCCAGGCAGTCATGCCCGACAGGTCTATTTAGAAACTTAACTGTGCTGATTTTAGCTAATGAGAGGGTCATTCCACACCAAAACTATCTCTAGCATAGTTCCAGTGCAATTACCTTTACTCCTGTTTATGGTCTGATTTATTGAATTACCAACACGTTTCTAACAGGCCTTTTGCTTCTGTGATGTATGTCTGTAGATCACCTAATGCATGTGACTGTGGACAAATAATAGATTATCTTTGGGGTATCTTTGGAAACTGAGTTCAGTTGAAGCTACACTCCTCTAGGCAATAGAGCCAGCCTAAGTACTCTGGATAGGTTTATTTTCGGTGTGATTAAGTTTTGCCTGCAGTTGTACTAACATTTGTTCCGGCACAACAGTAAGACAGAGGTGGTTAAGTGTGGCTGTGGGCAGAGTAACGCTGTTCAGTAAGTGTAAGCTGGTGGTAGCACCCCTGCAGACACAGGTCTAGCCAGAGCCTAAATTGGGAGTTGGGGCATTTAAAAGATTGTGCAAAGCAAGTGGGAGATGGTAAGATACTTTCTTTACCTAGATAGGGCTTCTGGGGCGGGCTTTTCTGTGCATAAAGCAATTGCAGTGGATGCTCCTTTTCAGAACTTAAGTACTAGCTTCTTTCCTGTATTCACGTTACAGTGCGTGGGATGTCAATACTCCAGCTGTGAACTGTTTCCCAGTATTTCCAAACAATCCAAGCTCAAGAACTGGACTCATGCTTTCAGCAAACTAGAGGACTTTCAGGTAGAAGCAGCTATTTTTAAGACAATTTTTAGAGTAGGGTTAGGCTGTCCGTATAAACATTGATTATTTGAACCCTACTCCCTTCTGATTTGTGTAAGGAATTTTGTTGATAACTTTCTTTTGAATGTATTCAAAAGAAAAAAGGAGGAGGAGGAGGAGGTGGTGGTGCTATTTAAAACCTGATTGCCTATTTGAAAAACTAATTTGTCCCTTAAGTACGATACTCTGTGCATTGTTCTGTGACTAAGCCTACCTATTTGGTAGCAGAAGTTAGGTACTGATGAACCATTCAAGAAGAAAGGGAGTGAACACACAAAAAAAGAGAAAGCATGATTACACTGCAGGGATGAACTCTCACTATTATCCTGGCATTTAAAGAATAGAGTGGCTAGTCTTTTAGAGAACCTCATCCTCTCCAATTTCACAGAATCACAGACTGGTTGAGGTTGGAAGGGATCACTGGAGGTCATCTTGTCCAACCCCCCTGCTCAAGCAGGGCCACCCACAGCCCGTTGCTCAGTACAGTGTCCAGGCGGCTTTTGAGTATCTCCAAGGATGGAGACTCCACCACCTCCCTGGGCAACCTGTGTCAGTGCTCGGTCACCATCACAGGGAAAAAAGTGCTTCCTGATGATCAGAGGGAACCTCCTGTGTGTCCATTTGTGCCCATTGCCTCTTGACCTGAGTTTGAATTTGTATTGCTCATTCTTAATATGTTCACTTGCTGCTGTTGTTCTTTGAATTGGTGGTTGAATTTTCAAGCCCGACTTGAATGTTGTAAAATTGAAGAGAACTTTTCAATTTGGCCTAGATGTGTCTGTCTGTAATCTCAACACGAGAGTGTTATTCAGCCAAGAAAACACCCTCCTTTTGATTAGACCTAGTGCATTTTTCTACACTCCTGGCATTGGTTCTAAATCCTAACTAATGCATGTTAAAATATTTCTGGGTCAAAGTCACACTTTGACCAAAGCAATCCTATTTTGAGGATTTTAACACGGTGCACAGGTCTTAGTGGCCTTCAACACAAAAGACCTTTGCATTTAGAATGTGTCTTTTACACATCAGGTAAATTACCAAAATATCTTAGCAATGAATGTATCAATAGATGTGAAAGTTGTGGTCACCTAAAACCAGTTGGTTTTCGCAGTTTCACTGGGATAAACACAAGGAATTCAAACTAAGTATCTGTGATTTAGTAGCATAAAAGCTCCTAACTTTCTGTGGCATTTAGACTTGGAAGTTACAAACATACTTGAGAAATTTGCTGAGACCTCTGTGAAATATACTGTGGCTAGATATAATAAAGTAACTAATTATCAAGTGTAATTTTTTTCTGGAATATGAAGTATTCTATAATAAACTACTAATCCAACTGAAAAGTGTAATTACTAAAAGCTGTTTGCTTCTTCCATCAAATTTCAAGTATCATCAAAGCCCATCTTTGACCTTATACTTTGCTGTCTGATACTTTTTGTCACAGAACGATGATACAGGCTTATGAAAAGATGACTCAGTTAACAAAAGGAGAAGTAAATTAAAAAGTAGGACTTCATACAGTCTTGCTTCCTTAGACTTCAAAGATGAAGTGAAACTGTTGCAAAGCTTTCAAATAGCTAAATTATTCTCACTGCAGTTTTTACCGATTCTTTATCATCTCGTCTGTGAGGTTTACATTAGTCACAGCTGGAGACTTAGGTTCCAAGATGTAGCCACGCTTAGGAACGTGGAGTTCTGAGGCCAGTTCTTTAAGCACTCAATTCTACCCTAAAACAGTTGTTTAGCCTCTTTCTGTGGAGTAGAAAGGCTGCAGTGGGAATCCATTCTGCCGATTTTAGGCAGCTTCCGTGGGTGGAGTGAAAGACTTGCCCCATGGAGTGCCTGTCCCTTCCTACTGACCTGGAGGGAGTCCAGGAAACTGGTTTAGATAGGGCGTACAGTTACTGCAGGTTTAGCACGGGACACTGATCCCTCAAAATTGAAATACCATGCACCTTAACATCTGCAAAGGGTCTCTGGCTATGCTTCTGCAGAGGAAACGCATTTTCTCACTTGTATTTATCTCCTGTTCTGCTTGCTGTTAGTGGTATAACCTCTGTTGACACCAGCCGTAGTGCCTGAGGTCCGCACAAAGCGGTGTAGCATTTTTGTCTGCTAAAGGGTTAGACAAATCCAAGTACAAGAGGATAGCATATTTCCCTGAACCTGGCCTGTGACCTCTCTTCCTCCCTGGTTTTGTTGAGTTGAAGCCACACCTTAGTCGTCATGCTGGTTACATAGGGGTTAGAAGAACAAATAGCTTTTGCTATTCTTTAAGAAACAAAGCATGGGTAAAGACAGGATAAATAAAACACAGTATGTCCTTGTTCTCAAGGAGAAAGTGGTCATTCTTTTTGCAGAAAGTAGTGGCTTAGATTGCTCGATATCATGTGAAATATGTAACCTGAGTCAGTACTGACTTCCATATAGCCAGTTGTGAAAATAATGCTGCTTCAGAACAGTTGCAAACCAAAGGAGAATGTGGCTAAGCTTGTCATTCAAGTGAAACATTCTGGTATTGATAGCACCACATACTGAAAGCAGAGCAACTTCTGTAGTATTAAGGGATGTATAAATAATAAAATAATTAGTATTTTCATATAGAATTTTCCAATATTTTAAATTGTCTGATTTAGTGAGCTAAGCACATAGTATACATCTCTGAATATTGCAATTATTAATAATGTTTTGATTTTTGCCCATGGATTTCAATGGCAAACAAGACATTTTTGGTCACTGATCTGACTGCCTGCCCAACCCGGATCATGCAGTCCTACAGCTGAACCTCGAGTCCTGCTTCAAACTGATAACTTCTCATTGGAAACATGTCCCTCCAGGAGGATCACCAACCTTGATCCTCAAAATTCAAGTCACAGAGAACCATCCAGACATCTTAGCAGACCTTTCCAAACTTGTTAATTATCTTCAGCTTTGATAACATACAAATATGGAACCGACTCAGTATCCAGTATTTGAGGCTTTGGTCAGGTATGAAGAACAAAACTCAAAGCAAGTTCAAATTATATTTTTGCTCCATTTCAGCAAATGTCTACCTTCTGTAAAACCACAGATATTGGGAATGTGTTCTAAAGTTCAAAATATGGAAAAATAATCTCCATAGAATATTGCCAGCTCATAATATTGTAACACAGCCAGATGTAATGTGAATTTATAATTACAGTTACCGGATGACAGTTTCATGTGATAGGAGAAAGTCTTTTTTTTAAAAGCTGGTGGCTTGCTTAGTAGTAGACAGAAGACTGCCAGTTGGACAAGGAAAACATTGTCAGAAATATTTGTAAACAAAATAGGAGTAATTTATTGTAAAAGCCATACTAATACAAAGTGCTAGCCTCATCTCCCTTTTTTCCCTGTACCTTTAATCATAGAATTTAATTTTTCTTCCTTTGCTAAAAAACCCTCTCTATTTCTGTCCTAACTTTTGCAACAGACATGGGTCCAAACTTACTGCCTTAATTAAAGAAAACAAAAACCAAAGTTCTAAAAATTCCTTACACAAATCAATAAAGTTGTTCATATCTGTAGCATACACACAGGTCAAAGTAAGCTAAATCTATTTTGCTAACAAAAATTAATTTGCTGCTGACTTCAAACCCTGTAATGACTAATAACTGCAGTAAAACCATAAAATCTGTTCCTTTTTTCATGTACTGTAACATTTTTCCACCACTGCAAAACCCAGGGAATTCTGGTAACTTTCAAAGATCTGTTAATCTTACCTCGTGCAAAACTGTGATATTCCTGTAGTAGCTTCTCTATATTTGGAAGATTCCTGTGAACATACAAACATTCAGCATTCCGTACTCCTAGTTTAGCCTTTTTCGTGTTCAAGGTGTTATTCATATTATGCTTTTTTTTTTCATTCTACAGTTTAAAGTAAAGAAAAAAATTTAAAAATCAAAACTGATAACACTATCCCTACAAAATGGCAAATGAAATATAGCAACGGACCCAACCTCAGCATTTTTCAGGTTTTCAAAACACTTTTTTTAATAGCCCATATTATCAAAGTATCATGGGTTGGGCTCCAGTTTAACCTTTCCGGGTCTTGATCTAACAGCATACTGTTAGAATGATAAAGCGTCAAGAAGTCCTGCAGACATCCACGGAGCTCTGTAAGGATGCAACCGTCTGTTCACACGTTATTCATTGCAGAAGGGGTCTCTAAATTAGTTTATCAGGCAGGTTAACTGGCAACAGCAACCACCACAAAACCTCAATTATCAAAGCATTTCTTTCATGTAGAGATTAAGAATAGCTGAAAATATGAAAATTATTTCGCATTGCAAGTAGGCAAATTGGTAACTAGAGAAAAACAACAGGTATCAGAAATGAAATTAAAAACTGCATATATTTTTAAATGGCGAAAATTAATGTTAGCTAGGTTATCTATCCTACAGTCACAATCATTCTGCTGTGAGTGAAATTTCTTAAAATGAACTCATTTGAAGATAGAGATGCCTCTATATAAATCTTGTTCCTCTATAAAGAGGAAAGAAGGCTCAGAATTGTCATCAGTTGCTCCCAGTTAAAATTCCACACTGTACTTTTTTTATATCAATGCTGTTTCCCAGGACTGATGTTGACGTGAATTAACAGTATCTTATTTTATTCCCATGTCACAAAGTGTCCAAGATCTCCTGAGTTCTCACAATGAGGTCCAAAAATGAAGCAGAAATTTGGGGTTTTTTTTAATAGAAAATGAAAGCAAAAGGTATCAGTGCGATTATCGAAGTTAACTTAAGTGGGGCTAAAATGAACCAGAGAACTTGACTGAACCAGAAGAACCAGCTGGGAAGCTGGGCTGATTGTATTTAACCCGGATTGCTTATCGCTTTCTGTCAAAGAAACAAACAATATTATCATGCTGATGTGGAAAAGATTTAAAGGGAAAAAAAAAAAAGGCAAGCAAGCACAGCGTTATTCCTACCTCTACAAGAGGAGATTTTTTTCCTGCTGCTTCTGTGCTTGGTTTCTTTCCAGGCTTACTGAGAAGCAGAACTTGTGTCAGTGTAACTTTTCCTGGGGGAGGACGGTGGCCTGGGTGTCGGAGTACTCTGCTCGGTGATTCACTGCTCTTTCTGTTACACTAACTGGAATTTTAAACAGATAATTAGGGGGTTTCTGCAGTTTAATACTTTTATAAACAGACACACCATGGGAGTGTGCCCACATGATGACCTGCTGCAGCATGTGTTTGCCATCCTGTATTTACAGGAGAGAAATAGTGCAGTCAGGTGTTAAACATGAGTAGCCGTAGGCAGTATATTAATTTTTCCGTATATTCTGTGGAAATGGCACTGCAGCTGCAAATGCCAGTTACCCTACATCCGGAGCAGAGGAACTCCGTGGGCCTTGCTGTTGCCTCTGTGGCAGAGATAATGTTTTATGTATTGCGGTCTGTCTGCTAAACAAGTTGCTGCTTCTGAAAGATGTTTCTTTGTGTTTTGTTTCTGCTATGTAGTTTTTCATGGACAGTGTAGACAGATTTAGGGGATAGGGGAAAGGTCTGTGGAGTTATGTCTGCATGCATCTGCTTCAATAATTAGTCTGGCTTTCAAGAGCTGTGAGCAGGCTGCTGCCTACTCCTGGAGATTGGATCAGTGACAGATTGACTGTATGAAGTGTTTCTTGTGCTACTTAAATATTTCTGTAAAAAAAAAGGCAAACTGAAATCTATAAACAATTTTTTAAAATTAAAAGCCATGTATATCATAATGTCACTAATGTATATGATAAAAAAGAAAATACAAATATATATAATAATGATATATTAAAATGGGATATAGGGACAAATGGCTTTTTTTAACCTATGCATACCACATATTCCTCATTGTTTGGGGAGCAAACTTGAAGTCTATGCTGAGTGAGTATGTATTTTCCTAAGAAATAAATTGACTCGATGTCACAGTTTGTTTCTTCTTTTCACATCTCTGCTTAAAAGTTATACAGTCACTCTCTCTACCAGCAGCTAAGCTGTTAATTCATCCCAATGGCTCTGTTCTACTAACTGAAGATCTAGGGGCAAAGCAGAAATTTTGCTAGCAAGGATCCTCATGCACCAGGAGACATCTGTTCCTCCTTTTCCTGCTGCAGAGATGAGCAGAGCTTTTCCCCTAAAGGGAGGTGGCCTTCTCCAGATCCTTTCAAGCCCCAGGTGAACGCTTTCAGGTGATACAGAAGTCCAGAAATCCATCTGTTCCCTGACAAAGACTTTGGGTTTATCTTCATGGTTGCAGGTCTAACAATCTTAACATCAACATCTGCACAGGTTTCCTACCAGGAGCTATGGAGCACTATGCTGACTTGTCAAAAAAAAGTTTACTTGCCAAGGAATGTGACTTGGAGTTTTAAATGGATTTAAAACAAAGTAAAAGTGACACAGAGCAGGAGGGATTCATGTGATAGAATGCAGATGGCTGCAGCTGAGGTAGTCACAGTGGTCCTTCTTCATTGTCAGAGAAGAGACGTGGAGCTGTCTGATCTGGGGTGATCTAAAAGCCTTTAGTTCTTCCTCATGACTTTAAATGATCCAAAAGCGAGCAGCTCAGAAGTAAGTGTGTATGTTGTAGTCATCTAAAGTTAGACAATGTGAATGTCACCCATTCTGTCCCACCTATATCAGCTTCCAGTCTGCTCGCCCCAAGCGGGCATCTCAGCCTTTCTGAACTGATGGCCACTGCTGTGACAGAGCAGTCCCTCAAAATCCTTCCCTTTTGTAGTTGTCATCCGGGAGTTCAGAGTCTTCCCCTATCAAAACAACCTATGTCCATCTGGATAGATAAGGCATTTTCTAATTAACAGATTCTCCATTTTTTCCCCAGGAACTTCTATCTGCATCATAATTTTGTCTCCTCCTTGGTCTCTTCTACAAATCCTCTAGATGCAGCTCCATTGTAAATTTGCTCATTTTCTACTATAAAAAGCACATGGATGGGTAATACAACTTTAATGCAAGACAATACTGAGACAATACTGAGATTTCCTACTTGGTTATCCATGAGCCAGAAAAAATTTCATACTCATTAGCAAATATGTTTTCTGTTTTTGAGTGAGTAGTCTATGGCATAATTAAATCTAAGCAATTTGAATTCCAAATATACCATTGTACATAACGTATTTTGCTTTCTTGTCACCTTTCCAATTATCTTTTTACACTTTAGTACTAAAGAAAAATTTTTAGTGTATCTGCCTTACTGGTTAACCTCATGCATTTTCAACCACTGGGAGCAATTACTGGTATTAAAATTATTAGGGAGTGTGTGCGATATGTTCCAATTATTTCAACATTTTTACCAGTTTTAAAATAAAAAAGCCAACATCATAAACTTGTTAAATTTGCTTCTCTTTTATATTTGTTTACAAACTATTACAAGTAGTTGTTTTAAAATCTCTTTAGTCGTATAGTTTTCAGCCTACTTGTCACCCACCATTTTTAATATTATATCAGTTTATCTCACAGTATTTATCTCCATTATTGAAAATAACTCTGGCAGCACTAAGTAATAATTGGTAACTAGGAAAATCTTTCTCATGACTTAGGACACAGAGGTCCCTTTTTAATATCTCTGCTTAGATAATAAAAGGAGAAGAGTCTTAATTTGTTTTCTCTGGTGTCCATTTGTTTGGAAGTTTTCTTTATAAGTACTCCCATAAGCAGCAGTAATGTCTCAGTGCACATAGGTCTTGTCACCATCTTTCCTTTTTACAAGCTTTATTTGGAGAGGCTTGTTGGAGCTGGTATTGCTCAAACCTGATGTAATGACACTTCTCAGGATTATATATCTGTATCTATCTCTGTATCTATGTATCTATCTGAGCTCCATCACATTGAAGAGCCTGTGACCCAAGCTCTGCTTCATTCTAGCAAATACCGCTGCGTTTTCTCCCAAGCAGGGTGATGCAGAAAACATCAGAAAACAAGTGCCTCTGAAGACAATACCTTTAGAGAATGTAGTGATGGGAGAACAGATCTACCTTCCTCCCAGCAGAGCTCCCTTTTTAGCCTGTGAAACTGGCCATTTGGCATAGAAATTGCTCATTAACTATGAAAAATTACTTGATATCAGGTATTCTTTTTAATCCTACCTGTTACTTTTATTTCCATAGCACTTAGGAGCTGTATCCATAAACAAAACCTGCATACAGCAAGCCCTGTACAAACACAGGTTTAAAAAAAATATATACCTCTGCCTCCACCCACAAATTTTTATATCTATGTAGAAGGAAGGGCAAGAGGAAACGGCCTCAAGTTGTACCAGGGGAGGTTCAGGTTGGATATTAGGAAGAATTTCTTCACTGCAAGAGTTGTTAAGCATTGGAACAGGCTCCCCAGGGAGGTGGTGGACTCACCATCCCTGCTGGTGTTCAGAAAACGTTTAGATGTGGCGCTTCAAGACATGGTTTAGTGGGTTTAGCGGGCATGGTGGCGTTGGGTATACGGTTGGACTTGATGATCTTTGAGGTCTCTTCCAACCATAATGATTCTATGATTCTGTGTAGAGCTGACCTAGATTTTCCTCTGGGCTTGGTCCACTCTGGTGCAGTGGTACCGCTGTCTGCCATTTGGACCTGGTTCTCAGCAACCCGGTGCCGGAGCAGCACACCGCTGCTGGGAGGCAGCAGCTCCCTTCTCCAGCAGCAGCGGGTGACTGGGTGAGGCAGCAGCTTTCTCCACAATGTGTCTGTCCTTCTTGTCATGTCCCTGGTGACGTGACATGTTTCCTTCAGCACTGACAAAATGCACTTGGGAATCCAGACGAACTTGTGAGGGTGATGCATCATTTAAAGTGTGTTCTTGTGCTGTGCTCACGCCTCATTTCATTTGTACTGGTTAATTTAAGGTAGCATATATGGAAAGGGAGAAAGCCACTGAATTTCCATGCTGAGCAAGACAAAGACAGTCTTAGGCAGAGAGTAATTCTTTGGTTGCATTTTGCAACTAAATATGCAGCTTTGTATGCTGCAAAGTTATTTTTATGGTCTTCTCTATAATCTTTCTTAAATAACACAGAACTTGGAGAAATTTACTGATGTTCCTGGACTGCCTGAGGCTACTGATGAGGAAAGATAAAATGAACGTATTTGTATGTTTCAAAATACATTTATCAAATCAACTCTGCAAATGTTTTGCTTCTCAGGAGCACAACACTCCAACAGAACAACTCTCCCAGGGAGAAGAAAATAATTTTTCACGTTTTATCCTTATTGATGTTTCAGTCCTATTACAGTAGGAGTTGCTAATTGCTAAATAATACAAGTCACTTGTCAGAAGTTTCTATTAGCGTGTTATTACCTCTGCGGAAAAAGATAGATCAGCTTAGCCCTTCAGTTACAGGACCTAGGCAGGATTTCACACAGAAAAACATCAACGTGCATAGCACAAAATTTTCTCCTAAGGCCTGATAAGTATGGGAATTTTCATTTTGACTGTTAATATGAAGTAGCATCAGAATATACATACAAAGTCTGCAGTGCTGAAACATTAGCTATAAAGTTACCAGATTTATGAATTACAGATATTTCTTTCCTTTTATTTCAAATTAATTTCAAGAGAATTTTTTGGGTTTTTTTAAGTGTTCACTCATGCAGCAAAAGCTCTCCATGCTCTGATATTAACTGGTTACTAGATTAAATTAATGTTTGAAATAAAATTTGTTGTCAGGCTCGTATTACACAGTATTATGTCAGAAGCACCATGTAATTAAGGTGTTTCCGTTAACAGTAATGAAAGATATCACCAATCATGAAGCACAAAAAAAACCTGTTGTCTATGCTATTTATTTGGCCAGTATGAAGTTTTATACTCTTTTTTCCCATTTTGTAAACATTCAATTACTCTGATCCAAAAAATCTGACTGTGGCACTAGAAAGACACAGTCCTGCCCTGAAGAGTTTATAGTTTAAAAGGCAGAAGACTGTAAAAAGGATTAAAGCACACAGGTATCTGTGTGATTAAGGCCATGGTTCACATCTTCAGTGATGGTGTCTTCTGTAGATTCCTAACTAGCCATCAGTTTTTCCTGGTTTTTTATGTATCCTGAATCTTTTTGACTACATCTCTCATTTACCTGTTTGTTCTCTACTTCTAACATAGACTTATTCTTCACAGTGTATCCCCAGCTTTCCAACTCCCTTAACATCCATCTTCCCTACCTTGTCCTGGCTTTTGTACATAAGAAAATAACAATATAATGCCATCAGAGAGAGACCACAACACCAATCTTGACTCTGAATGTGGAAAATATTTTTTATATAATAATTCAAAGGAATCTCTTTTCTTCACGTGATAGCCATATGCCATGAAGAGCACATGGCTTTGTTTTGGGGCTGTCCATAACAATGGAGATTGTTTGTAGTGCCCAGGTTATACGATTCATTTCCCCAAGACCAAAGGATCTGTAGTTTCCTCCTGGTATGCACTTCTGCAAAAGCAGATCACAGGCTGGCCACCTGATAGTGAGATTGCTGCAATGGCACGATAAACTGCTTCTGTTCCGAATTATGAATGAGAGACAGCCCCCAGAATGGCAGATCCAGCCAGAAATCATGAGCTTCATACACAGAAGGTTTTATACTTTTTACTGTAATTTTTGTGTGATCTTTATTCAATATCCAAATACATACAGGCTTTTATTTTTCAATTACAGGCTGCTTTTTTTAATCAGCTCAGCAACCCAGCTGGAATAGATTTTCTAGATATTTCAGCGATCAGCAACTCTCATTCCCATGTTCACTGACAGATAGTCAGAAGAGCTTAGCACTGAAGATAAGATCTCCTTAGTCACTGCAGCCAGTTCTCTGCCCTTGCAGGCAAACAGGACACACAAATCCCCTTCATAAACTTATTTAATTCCATTCTAAACATGTGAAATGTTTCGTTCCCATTACTCTATCTGGAAGATTTTTCCAGACAGGTCTGTGAATGGATTTGTTTCGGTAGCTTCAGTGTTAAAAGATACTCATGTCCAGTTTATTACCCCCAGTTGTTCTTGTGCAAGCATTGTTCTTTAGCTTAAGCAGTTTTATTTGCTCTTAGCATTTAACCCAGCATATATTTATAAGCAGCTTTATATTTTCTTAGCCTGCATTTTGCCAGGCCAAACAAGCAAAGCCTTTCACACTCTATCTGATCCCAGTGGTGCTACTCTGCACCTTTTCCAAATCAGAACTCACTCTTCTTGAGCATTGGTGACAAGTGTTACATGCCGTACCAAAAATGAGGTGTCACGAGCACCTTCTACAACAGCACTGATGCTTCACTACCCATACAGCTATTACTGGCTAGTATTGTATTTTGTTGTTTCAGACTGATAGCTCGTTGTTACGTCCCCTCATGATCATTTCCATTCATTACCTTCTAACTTGCAGCACAAGTTCTTCTTACCTGTTTCCGAATCCTGGATTCATCCCAGCCAACTAGTTTTCTTAGGGCTGTGTACTCCTTGTGTATACCATGAAGAGATGTAAGCACTTCCAGCAAGGGTTCAGAACAGAGTTGCCCTCTGAAGAGGCCTCTTTCTGTCTCTTTTTATTGGCTTCTGGGCAACAGACTTCTTAAGTAGCTGAAGCAAGGTGCCCAAGTTAAAGGTGATCAATACAGATCCGAGTACATGGCACCTAGTCCATTCCCTGTGATCCTTGTCATTAGGGTCTTCAAGCTCCTGCTGTCAGTAGTGACGATGCCTCTTGGTATCAACCGTGCCTCTTCGTTTTATGTCACCAGCAAATTTGTCAGCACAAGATGTGCCAGTTTCATTCATGGAAACATTAAAAATGATAAGGCTGAGCCTAATCCACAGCAAAGTCTGCAAGAAATCTGTTTGCATGCTCCCTTTGAACACTTACCTACTGCAACCTCCTCTTAACTTATCTCCTTAATGTCCTCCAGTTTTTTGTCCTGCAGTGACCCAGATCACATTTGTCTGTCTTCTTAAGTATGGGTATTACTTTTAGTACTCTCCAGTCATCTGGAACATCACTATCCAGACAATGGATGTGGAACACCAGGCTACCTGGGTAGCACTATCCAGCACCTGTAATTTTGGGCAGCAGTGTATGAGATGTTTATTTCAGAAGGACTTGCAGAACAGCTGCTCCATGTGCCACCGTGCCAGCTGTGCCAATCATCTCCAGAGAGTGACTCCTTATAACAAAGTTAAGATCTGCACTAAAAGACAAAAAGTCATCATTCTTTAAGTGCCACAAAACAAATCAAAGGAAACAAACTACCAATGTCCTGGGGTTTCCATTTTGTTAAACTTGATAAACATTGTTAAACAAGGTAAAGAATACAGTGTTAGAAAAAACTTGCTGCAGAATATGCAAGTTGATATGGCAGCTCTTCCAGAGCTTTGGAAGATGGCTATCTTTGGTCAAAACTCACCAATGTCTTAGGGTTTTGCTTCCACTTAAGTTGAGATCATTTCCATTCCCATTATCTATCCTGCTTTTGCCCCCAAATTCAACATCATTATCTGTATTGACAAGTGAAGCAAGTGCTCATTTGGTTTTGAGGAGCTGCCAAGATTACCTTTCATCTTGACCTTCTCAACAAATTTCTTTTTTCTTTGGTTTATTTTAATGAAAATGGTTGAGAAATGTTTGCTACTACTTCAAATAACCTTTGAAAGCTCTGGCAGAGCTTGACTTCCTGTCCTCTTGAACTCTTGAAATACGGCTGGTTATTCTCGCGTTTCAGCGGGAGGTGAATGCTAACATCTTCTGAAAATCGAGCTTCAAGAGTGAGTTCCAAGCTCTGAATCCTTAAGTATTTTCAAAAGCATGCAAGAAATGAAGAAGGTTAATTACCAGTGACTTTCATGTAAGTCATTTAGATATTTTTGAAATTTTTGTCCAGGGTGTAAAGAGTGTGAGCCATGTAATCTGAATCTTTTGTAGTTAGCTCATTTTGTATACAATGAAGAACTACTCATACCTTCTGTATTTTCAAGTATAAAAAGGCCAAAATTTTTCAGAAACAGCTTTCTATATGTACTTATGATCGGTATCATTTCACTGCACATGTTCCTTATTTACCATTTCACACTTTTGTTTTGAGTTAATACAAAAATTACAACATATCAGCTTGTAATAATTTCACTTGCTGGTTTATCTAAAAATTGTCAATATTTGTTTTATTACAAATTAGTAAAAATTATCGTATTTTGAATCAAGAACTGAAAAGATCAAAGCCAGCTACTAAACATTTTCGAGGTTTGCACTAACAATTATAAGACTGTTCCTTCAAACTAGTTTGAGGCATTTTTTAAAATGAGATACTGTTTCATGATCCAGCCATGTGTGCTGGCAGCCCAGAAAGCCAACCGTGTCCTGGGCTGCATCCAAAGCAGCGTGATCAGCAGATCGAAGGAGGGGATTCTGCCCCTCCACTCTGGTGAGACCCCCCCTGCAGTACTGCCTTCAGCTCTGGGGTCCTCAGCAAAAGAAGGACATGGACCTGTTGGAGCAAGTCCAGAGGAGGCCACGAAGATGATCCGAGGGCTGGAGCACCTCTGCTGTGAGGAAAGGTTGAAAGAGTTGGGGTTGTTCAGCCTGGAGAAGAGAAGGCTCTGGGGAGACCTTAGAGCAGCCTTCCCGTACCTAAAGGGGCTGACAAGAAAGCTGGGGAGGGACTTTGTACAAGGGCATGGAGTGATAGGACAAGGGACAATGGCTTTAAATGGGAAGAGGGAAGATTTAGATGAGAGATTAGGAAGAAATTCTTCCTAGTGAGGGTGGTGAGCCTATTGAGTGTGGTGAGGCAGTGGCAGAGGTTGCCCAGAGAAGCTGTGGCTGCCCCATCCCTGGGAGTGTTCAAGGCCAGGCTGGATGGGGCTTTGGGCAACCTGGTCTGGTGGAAGGTGTCCCTGCCCAGGGCAAGGGGGTTGGAATAAGGTGGTCTTTAAGGTCCCTTCCAACCAAACCATTCTACAATTCTATGATTCTACATTCTGGATTATTACTGGGGAACTAGCTGCAAATGTCCTGTCACTTTTAATGGAGCAATGTTTTTTACTTCTGTTTCATATATAACCATCAGCAGAAAATTGGACTTAAAATGCTTTTTTTAAAATGAGGTCTTTTGGTATTTCTCATTGAGTATATACACTATGACAATTCTGACAGCTGGATAAACACTAAATAGACTTTTTCCTGAAATTCAATAACCTTATAGAAATTACAAAGTGAGAATCTGACATACTCTCAAGGTTATATAAAGACGAAGCAATTAAATACCAAGACCGTGTACATAGAGGAAAGACTTCCTCTCTCTATACTTTAGACACAACCTGCACATACTGAGATGGCGAGCACAGATGACTATTGTGCCAGTACCAACACACATGCAGGTGCTACGGATGCTAAAGTATTGCCCTTATGGCAGGAGCAAATCAGTACAGTTTGGGTCACTGATCCTCCGTCCATTGGTGTAGAATAAGAGTAACACAGAAGACAAGATTAGTTCGACAGCTTCCATCTTGTCTGGAAGCCAAACTCAGGGCTGGAATGGTTATGTCATTAAAAAGTAGTAATTTCTGCACAAGCAGAGAAAAGCAGTTTCATGTGCAGATCTTTTTTTATTTGGCATTATGCAAATATGAGATATGGGAAAGCTGCCCTGTGCTGCCTTTGGGAAGTGCCCCATCATTCCCAAGCTGTGGGACATGTTCTGTGTTTGTCCGTACTCCTGATACCTCAATCTGCTTGGTGAAGATACGGTGTGCTCGTCCAACACATGACAAGAGTGGTTGTCCCTGCTTTGGATATTCTGTAGTCCTTGTGCCATGATGACAACATTGACTCCTTTTAATACATGCTACCCTGCATGGTCTGCATCACACCCTGTGTGGTGGCACTGGCGTACTCCCTGCATGGAGGAGCGACTCTGACACGACCAGCCCCTTGCTCCTCACCAAGGTCCTTCTCCCTCCTCCTGCACCTGCGGGCCAGTGCCTGGGCTTGCGTGGACTGGGGTTGTTTGGACCCTCTGTGTCTCACAGCACGTGGCAGAGATGGGCACCAGCCTGCTGCTGCGCTGAGCCTGCAGTCAGGGATCTCGCCCCGCTCCTGGAAGAAAGGTGGGGGGTCCCTACCTGTGTGCTCCTCTTTACCCTCCCCAAACTCCCAGATGTCAGTCGAGGCCGTGGCCATGGCCCAACTCCATTTTACCCACAGAAGGATGCAGCTTTGGCAGAGGGCCACAAGTGACTGTTCTGTAGGTATAGGGCAACCAGGCATATCCTCTTATCCAATCCTACCCTCTTTAGTGTAAGAGGCTGCATTCCTATATCCATGAAATTATCTGGCAATTGCCCAGCAGCACCAGAGCAACTCCTTCTGAAGCCCCACCTTCTTGGTCAAGAAGGTCAGCATCTTCCTGAACTGCTCAGTCGCTCTCATTGATGCGCTTACTCAGATTAAGGTGAGAAAAACTCTTACTGGCTCGAATGCAACCAAAGCACAAAGTCAAATCTTTCTTTTCACTGTAATAGCAGTGTTTTTCCAGGCGCAGTAGTCCGGAGCAACAGGGGAAAATACAGCATGACCCACGTATCTTCCATATTAGAGAGGTGAGCTCTGGGAGGCTCATCCTACCTTTAAATCCCCAGATGTGCCAAGCCACCAAGAGCTGACAGACAGGGTAAGTTGGGTAAGTTCGGTAACTTGCTATCTGCACATGGTAAGCACAATTACCGACTCAGCAGTTCCAAATGACACAAAATACCTTGACAGGGGAACCTGGTAGCAAAACAGCTTTGAACAGAAAGTGATTACTGGAGGCTTGATTCTTTGTCTTACACGTGTAGGGTGCAATGTCTTGTGTCTTAGTGGCTTTGTAGCCAGGATGCTCAAGGAACCTAAGCAAGTAGTATTATCTGGTCACTGAGTCACATTTGGGTACTGACAGGTCAGCAAGATGGTCCAAGTCCAGTGGGGAGCTTCTGTATTGAAGACAAAATAGCATCAGACACAACTGATCTTCCTTTGCAACCAAACACTTATTAATGGTAATTAATATTTTTATTATACTGTATTATATTTTACCACTATTTTTAAAAGCAAGGGAAGGGTCTATAAAGAATATGAGATTTAAACACTCAGAGTGACAAACTGTAGATTATCTATAATGCTTACGGAATCAGTGAGATCTGATGATTTATCCTGGCTGAAAATCTAAATTCTGGTACCTACAATTAGCCCCATGACCACCACTGAATTCAGTAGCCTCCCTCTCTTTCCTATGCCTGCACAGGAACTTGAAATTTGGTGCCAGTATAACTATTTGGCTTATTCTTTTTTTCATGATCTAAAATTCTAGGGATTTACATGTAATTGAAACAAATGTTATTGCCTCTATTGTCCAGTGTCATGGAAGTGTCTTCCAATGTTCTCAGGTCATTATTTCAAAATTTTTTAAGGACGCAAAAGGCTTCCAATTTTACTCACTTTTTACCACTTTTTAAGAAATGTGGCTAGCAATTTTTGTGCTCTGAAATAATGATGAAAAGAAACAAAACCAGCAATAGAATAAGTATTTCATTCTTTCTGGTATTTTGCCCTGAAAAACTAATATGAACTACTGGAAAACATTATAGCATCTGACCTCACTGAATAGTAATTTACAATGCAAAAATATGTAATTTTCCTTAGGCATAGTAGACTCGGGGGGGGGGGGGGGGGGGTGGGATCCTACCTTCTAA
>NW_009592808.1:41796-45078 GCF_000690535.1 Cariama cristata
CTCTGTAAACACATGAAGAAAACTGCCCCTGAAACTGCTATTACAATCTCCTTTTTCCTTAACAACTCATTTTTCTTTAAGATTATATTGTACTGTTTGTTTTTAATGACTGTCCTGGCAGTCTTATGTGGAGACTTTATGGTAAACATTAATAAATAACTTAAAATTAAGATCTCAAAAGCAGAAAATAAATGATTCCTTTTAACAAGCCTTTCAATCTCAGTTCAAAAGGAATAGGCTTATATTATCTCTCATGTTTTAAGCCATGGTGAGGAATAGATATGTTGGTAATTGAAGGTCTCAGTGTCTGTCCCAGCAGAGTGACAGCTGTAGGCTCTTTCCTGTGTTTGCTGTGAAGTGGCAGAGGGAAGGAGGGAGGACCAGAGGAGAGGTGGCAGGGTCCATGGATCTACTTCCCTGGGATCACATGAAAGAAACACGGCTGTAGGAGTTAACTGTGAAATCTGTTTTCTTATCAGCCACCTCTCCTTGCCCATGGAGCCCAGCATTCCTCATCTGTAGCTGGCTGTATGCAAGAAACTGGAAAGCATTTTAGCAAGAATATTATGGTCTGTGGAATTTTTATTAGTGATCAGATTCATTTTTTCCTTTCACCTCTATTCATCATTAATGCTAGTATGTGTCTTGACTATGGTGTCTCTCAGACTTTCAAGATTTACAGTTATGTGAAATCTAGTATTGTCACACTGAGTAATAACCCGATAAAATGTCTCGCTGTTCTTTTCAAACCTAAGACAGATACTTCCAGTGGCCTTCCTCCCATTCAGAGCCTGTAACTTCGTTTCCATTAGGGCTTTGGGTCGGAACAACAATGTGAGCTTGAAGGGAAACCCTGAGTGTCCTGTTTGCCATGTCTCTGAACTTGTAAAGCAGTTCTGAGGCGTGGGGACTGCATTTCTTTTGGAGGAAACTCAATGGGAAGCTCCCCTCCTGTGTGCATTACATGCACTGCAACCACAAACACACATAGACGTAGGAACCAAAGACTGGCCCTTCAAACAGATTCAAGCTGCGTGCTTTGTGACAACATCAGATCCAGGAGACCAGACTATATCCAGCCCAGTAATATCCCTGAGTCACAGCTTATGTGGGATTAGGGGACTCAGCACCACCTCTTTTGGTCTACAAATTCACTCCTTTGATGTAGAATTAGGTGCTTGCATAGACATACCCTCACAGCTAGATTCCCATCTTCTTAGAGGAGCCGTTATATGTATACATATATTTTACACTGAGAGTAAGCACAGGGACTATCAGCAAAATTGAAATTTTATCTTTTTTCTACTTCCTAAAAATGCTGTAATGTTGTTATCCATGGAAATTCAATGCTCACAGAATGTGATTTTCACCGACACTCTGTTATTCTTTCAGTTTTCCAGCAGGACTGATTGATACTGAGTGGGTGGCAATCAACTAACCTGCCAAGGTCACACACTGAGTCTTTGCCTTCCCTAAAACTGCAGCCCAGCATCCTGCTGACTAGCAGTCCTGCTTAGTACAGGCAGCCTCCACCTGTTAGGAATTAATGGAAATGGCCATATAACTACCAACCACTGAAGAAAAATGGAACAACATTTAATGGTCCCCACATTAATGGATCTCGTTTTCGGGTGAATGCTAAACAAAGGCAGAAACAGTTCTGTTGGCTGGATTACCGAATAGCATTTTCTTTTGCGGTGATCACAGACATTATTTTGTCGTCCAATGTAACATGCCCAATGCACTTTTAGAGTGCATTCTAAAATATTTTTTTTTAAGGTTAATAAGTATTTAGGATTAAAAACATAGCCCTGTGCTCTTCTTATTCCTGACCTACTTTGATAAAGATTAATGTTTCAGTTGCCCTGTGTAAATTACAATGTGCAGAGGAGTGACATTCTTTTATCTATGCTTCTTGTGATGAAATTATCTGTAGTATTCTTAGTGATGCCTCATCTCCTGCTGCCCAGGTAGGCTGCTTTGCTCTATATGAAGTCTAAATGTGAAGAAAATTATACTTTTCCCATTCAGACCAGAATAACTGAAGTGTTGTTCTTTTTAGTCAGAATTACTGGAAATATTTCATGCCACTTGATTCTTCCTTGTGCTCAGAATCATCAACTAAATGGATGAGAAAAGGCTAGTGAAGCCTGTAAGCATATTAAGAGAAAATAATTATGAAGTGCTTGATTATGTCACTTAGTGGCAGTGTGAGCATACGTTGAAGGTAAGTATCAGCCTAAGGTTCCAAAATCAGGGATGGTGTAGAGAAAATGAAATTATGTCTTTCAAAAGTAGAATAACTAGAAAATAAAAACTTGAGAGAAGTTATAGTCACTAAATGGTTTAGATAAAAAAAAACCAAAACGTTGCCAGATGGATATACAGCCACGAGAAAAGAGAGATACAAATTTAGAAAACTCACCCACTAACTCAGAAAGCATCCTCTTCAGTGCACAGCAGCACCTACAGACACAGGACCCTTCCCTATCTCCCCATTATTCCTGCACATGGAAAAGATGTCAAAGAAGCCATAAAAAAGATTGTGATCGGAAACAGTCGCACGAAGCCTGCTTCTCCAGCCTTACCTGGAGACATGCCTCTCAGCCGGATTCGAGCAGCCCCGCCACAGCCTATCGCCTTGGGTGAGTGGGTCACTGAGCTGTGTCCCTACTAGGGGACCTCTGCTCTGAGGTTACTCTCCTTTTCTGAGAATCCTGTGGACCTGCCAGTCAGGTGGTGAACATAGCAGTCATTTCCATGAATCCAGCCTGTCACTCGGTGAAAAACAACTGCGTGACAGAATGTTCAAAATAAAACATGGTTTTTTATTCTGCTTTAATTCATGCACTTGTCCGTTTAACTGGCATTGACAAGACCATAAGAATTGCTTTATGGAAAGGAAAAGCTTTCTCCTAGTTAAAAAAAAAAAAGCTTGAATCAAGCATAGAATAAAGAAAGTAGCCACTTAAAGTCTTTAAATATTAATATTATTTTTACCTATGTGATCTAAAAAGATTATTTTTAATTAATTTTTTTTTCCTTGACTAATTAAATGCAATGCTTTCAAATGCAAATATGCAAGTAGATAATGGATCTCTTAGTGAAATTACCAAAATATGAGGTTAGGGCCCCAAATTCATGCAACCATCTTTGGAAATGCTGACTATAAAAGGTCAAATATAAAATTTGATATTCAAATCACCATACTGTGCAATCACATTGTGGTGGGTTGACCCTGGCTGCAGGCCATGTGCCCACCAAAGCCGCTCTATCGCTGCC
>NW_009592809.1:0-11695 GCF_000690535.1 Cariama cristata
TCGCTCTCTACAATGACCTGGAAGGAGGGGGTAGCGAGCGTGGTGTTGCTCTCTTCTACTGGGTAACCGGTGACAGGACAAGAAGGCATGGTCTGAAAGTGCACCAGGGGAAGTTCAGGCTAGAAATGAGGAGGCATATCTTCACAGAAAGGGTCGTTAGGCATCGGAATGGGCTGCCCAGGGAGGTGGGGGAGTCCCCCTCCCTGGGGGGGGTTAAGACTGAACATCGCACTTGGTGCCATGGTCTAGTTGACATGGGTGTGTTACAGCAAAGGTTGGACTCAATGATCCCAGAGGTCTCTTCCAACCAAATCGATTCTAGGATTCTGTGAATCTGTGAAAAGATACACAACCAAAAAAAAGCCCCAAAACCCACCAACCAAAAAATAAACCCAAGACAAGACAGGTGATGCACAACACAATTGCTCACCACCCGCTGACCAATGCCCAGCCCATCTCTGAGCAGCGATCGGCCCCTCCCGGCCAACTCCCCCAGTTTCTATACTGGCCATGCTGTTCGATGGTATGGAATAGCCCTTTGGCTGCTGGTTCAGGTCAGCTGTCCTGGCCGTGCTCCCTCCCAGCTCCTTGTGCACCTCCTCACTGGCAGAGCGTGGGAAACCGAAAAGTCCTTGGCTGAGAGTAAGCACTACTGAGCGACAAGTAAGACATCATCATGTTATCAACATTATTCTCATACTAAATCGAAAACATGCTGTACCAGCTACTAAGCAGAAAATTAACTCTATTCCACCTGAAACCAGGACATATGCTCTTAAATTCCCACCTTTGGAACCAAATGGCTGATGACAGTGTCTGCAGCTGCTGCGAGGGCCTGACAGATAGTCGACACAGAAGCCCTAGTTCATGGGCTCTGAGACTCTCCACAGCCCTTGTCCAAAATCTGTCACTGCCAGCGGAAAGTCTGCCATTGTCTTTTGTGCGGATGGACAAGCACCTTCAGTCCAAGGTGTTCGCATCTCCCAGGTGTATACCGCTTGCCACAGTTCATCTGTTTATTTTAAAGGTGATGGACCATTTTCCTCTTTCTGTGGGAGATTCTGAAGTTAAGGGTTGAGCAGGGACTTCCAAGGGAAGTCTCATGGAAGATGAAGAGGATTTGCACCAGGAAAGCCACTTTTCCCTCCCCAGACTGAATGTGTTTCTCTTCCTACCCGCTCTGCTCATCTCCCTGCCTGAACATCAGTGTGACTGGGAAACACAGCAACTGGGAATTCAACCAGGTACCTACCGTCAGGTCCATGGAGCGAACCAGACTGCATCCAGCCACGGAGTCCTTTGAGCAGATGCTGTGCCTGCCGTCAGAAGTGTTGGGAGCAGAGGCGAATAATCTGCGTGCCGTACCGCCACTCTATTGCTGAAACCAGTCTAATATGAAATGTCTGAGTGAGTCTCTTTTGGGAAATGAACCAAAGCCAAGTAGTTTCAGCAATGCTTAAGCAATGCTCCGAGGCTGCGGCAAGATCACCATCTTGCACATTTGGTCCACGAAGCAATGGGCAAGACAGCCTTTCACTATAAGCATGAGTTACAACGATCTACCGTATAACCACAGGTTCCCCTCCAGTGCACTCCACAATGCTGCAGATCTTCGCTAGGTCCAGAAAAAGACGTAAATGTGAGCACGGATTGTTTTGCCTGAGACAGACAGACACGCTGGACCTTCTGCATGAAGTGGGCTATCACTGCAAGGACCCCAGGGCCTTGTTACCGATGGGATTGTACATTCAGATACAAGTGTGTGCTTTATCATCAGGGACAGGCCAGCAGTGGAGAAAGTAATCCATGCAGTGACTGTAAGAGGCTATCCCGGGCTAGTGGGCAAGTTCCATTTACTGAAGACAATGTTTGTTTCCCCAAACAGGGGTAGGAAGTTAATCCTCATAAGGAGAAGTCTAAGTCCTGTGCTACCCTCTGCAGGATTTCTCCTACTTCGTTAAACTCTGACATCTCAGAGGGCAAATCTGCTTTGTCACATGTCACTTGTGCTTGAAAAAGAGCTGTGTATCAATGCTTAATACAAGCTTATTTTTCCTTCATATTTTCATAGAATCATAGAATCATAGAATCATTATGGTTGGAAGAGACCTCAAAGATCATCAAGTCCAACCGTATACCTGATGTCACCATGTCTACTAAACCATGTCTATTTATTTTTCCTTCACATTTTGCAAGTGTTAATTGCGTAGTAAATAGAACTGCGGGCTTTTATTTACTTTATAGCATGAAGTGTGTGTCAGGACATATGTACACAAGGGTATGAGTGCAGATCTGGACTAGAGTCAATCTGTGCCAGGTGAAGAGGTGGTCCATGTCGCTCCCTTTACCAGGAGGGTTGGAGGGAAAGGCGATCAGAAGGAGCAATGACTTTAGCTCGGGTTGATAGGCTGGAAAATACCCTCATTCACAAAGACAGTAGTATAGTATTCCTGGCTGGTTATTTTATCGCTGAGATTTTGGTCTCATCTAACATTGCTTTTCTCATGAGTCTTTCTGTCTAGGCTGATCAAATGTTTAATGCTTGCGGGAACAAAATTTCCAGCCTGTGCCTCCCTGCTGGGAGAGGAAGGGAGGGGATCACAGAAAACCTGGGAAGCGCCGGGATCGCAGCCTTCAGCGGGGGAACGGGCTGCTCCTCAGAAGCTGCCCCACGGAACAGAGTTCTGTTCCTGGCTGACTTAGCATTGAGTTGAAATGCCGCCTTCTGTTTCTGGGGGATCACTATAGACATTTGGGTATTAAAAAATGTGGGAAGAATCCCACAGGAGCAGGAGGTCTGACCCAGACAACGCAGACCACGCAGCTCCCCTAAACAGCTTCCTGGTAGCTCCCATAGCAATTGATGAGAACACCCCATTTGGGGAAAAATGTAACACACAACAAAATCAATCTTCCTTTAAAGATTTCTAGCACTACTCAGTAAATCACCGTGGTGGTGAATCGCCCTCACCGTTCCAAACCGTACACCTTATCTCCAGTCTGGGTTTATCTGGCATCTGCTCTGGATGCCAGGTCATGCTCTAAGTTTGCCTGCTGCACCGAACAGCCCCCTCTGTCAAATTTCTTCTTCCCAGGAAGGCACATACAGATAGTGCTCACAATCTTCCTGGTAACTGAAATAGCCTGTGCAGCCTGGGCCCACGAGGTTTCCAATCCTTTCACCTTGTGTGGCCCCTCTCTGCACCCCTTCTCCTGACCCCTGTCTGGGCTGAGCGGGGAAGGGCAGGATGGGACCCATCCAGGCAGCACAGAGCTGGTCTGGCACCTGCCCTGCTGCTGGGCTGCCCGTGCCACCCCCTCCCACGACCGTAGGCGATGTGTCAGCACGGCGTCACCGCCGGAGCCCCCGCCACCCGATGATCCCCTCTTCCCCGACACCAAGTCCTTGCTGGCAGGAGCCCACCCCAGGGTCACTCTGGCCGTGTCACAAGCCTTGTTGCTCGCTGTCACGCAATTGACCAAGCATCTCTCTGCCTCTCTGCCAGACACTCGTGATTGTTCACGTTGCTCCCACTCTGGGAACAGCATCAGCAGAGATTTTACCTGTTCTGTCACAAAACTGGGAGAAATACCACCAATCCGCCCACATGAATGAGTCCCTGAGAGAAGTCATCCTCTTGCGCACGCTCCAGGCAGATGCACCTTTACTCTTGTAGTCCAGCTCACCTTCCTCTTGTGCAGGAGGATTTCCAGTTAAACCCAGCAAGTTTTCCAGCTTACCCCATAGCTGCTTCTGCAGCAAGGCGAACCCCTCTTCTGTTTTCCGTATCCCACATCATCCCCGACTCTGGCCCGGGGTCCTGGCTAAGCCAGGAGGTGTGGCTGTGAAAGGACGGACCACGTCCAGCCCTCCCACCCCTCAGTGGACACTGCAACCTCTGCAAGGAGCTGGCAGTAAGGAGAGGGCTGGCGATGTAGGGGTTCCGAGTCGGGGCCCTCCACAACAGCCAGACCTGAGCAGGCAGCACCTGGGGAGGGAAACACACCCGCACCAGGCTGGGGGAGTAAGCCACACGTCTCACTCCATGCAACGCCAGAACCTGCTCCCAGCACCATGTTTCTTCCTGGTAGCCTTGCTGGTGCTTGTTCGTGGGAAGAAGATCCCACCAGAGAACTGCTCATGTTGCCCTGAGGGTGGGTGGACCAGGAGGGATGATGCTGGGATTTAGGGAAGGCAGAGCTAGCTCTCACGTTCTCCTCGTTCCCAAGCCCACTCCTGCAGACGTTCAATATCTAACACCCCAGGGTGCCCTGCCTGCTCTGCAGCCAAAGGTGGAACAGCGGCTCGTGCAGAGCCGCCTGGGCAAACCATCTTGACCCCATGCAACACAGCACGTGAGCTGCTGCAGCGTGGATGCGCCAGGACTCTGGGGAAACACTTGGACCACACCGCGCTGGTCTCTGAGCTGCAGATCAGCACTACCCAGAGTCGCAGGAGTTGCCAGGTTGTGTGTTTCTCTAGGCGTGCTCTGCAAACTTGCAGATCTGCTTTCCCCATGCGCAGGGTCTACAGACAGAGAGAGAACGGAGCCCCGCCAGGAGATGCCCCTGCAGCCCCGACCCCCTGCAGCACCCTGCAGAGCTCAGCTATCGTTCCCTTGGGCATTTGTGAAGCGATGTTTGATTTGAATGGCGCTCAGGAGCAGCTGGCTGTTGACAGGGCCAGACCCCAGGTGTCTCGCACGAGGTGTACAGCAAACAGGGGTAACACAGCCAGTGCGGCCAGTGCGGAGGCAAAACGAGCCCTAGGTAGTGTGAGCAGTGCCGCATACAAATGTGGCCGCTGACGCACTGCCAGAGCCAACAGCTGCTCGTACAGATGCAGCGACTTTTACCACGAGGCCACCTCACAGCCCACTGCCTCTTCCTTCGCCTTCCATTTCAGGAGGACAAACGGAGCAGGAATTGTGTCGTTAACAGTCAGCCTTAGCCCTGTTGCATTCCTCCTGCCCTAGGCTAGAGAGACGGCGTCCCAGGAGGGCTCCTGCCTGTCACCCCACAGCTGCGACGAGGGACGCGGGCGGCCGCAGGGACAGCCCGCGGTGGCATTTCCAAACTCCAATACGTGGGCACAGTCTTTGGCGCTCACGACTGTAAGGTGTCTGGATTGACAGCGTCTGTGCTGATTATCGATGTGAAAACCTGGTGTGCGAGCGTGTTTGCTGGGCGTAGAGCAGCTCTCTGTGGTGGTGAAGTGTCCGCACCAGAGCAGCTCTGCGTGGTGTCCGGTTGTGGCTGCCTCGGGGTGTTTGCTCTCTGCTGTAGAGACCATAGAGGCACATCCCCAGGGACACTGCCGGAGCAAAACACCATGTCTCCTGTGAAGGCAAATGGGATGTATTAAGCCTAGGCAAAGCAGGCAGTTGCTCAGGGCAGCGTGAGTCGGGGGAGGCAAAACTCTCTGCCCTTCTCCAGGGCAATGGGAAGCCAGGCAGTGAGGGCTGCTGCTCTGGCGGGAGGTGTCAGGAGGCACAGGGCTGCAGTCACCCCTGGGCTGATGGGGAGAGGGGTGGTGAACACATCTGCCAGCACAAGAACATCATGGTCATGATGTTGTATGTAGAACTATTTTAAACATTGCAATTTTAGCTAATTCCATTGCTGAAATAAGTAGTAGCTACCTAGCTCAACATCCTGTTGAGCATCCTGTTGAGCTGCTACTTATTTCAGCAATGGAATTAGCTAAAGTTGCTGATCTCTTCAGGGCTACCAAGCCTGTCCAGGTCCTATGCGTGTCGCTAGGAGCAGGGTGTTCCAGAATAGCACAAGTGGAAGGGTTTCATATGGCAGCGCTGGAGCAAGGTGATGGAGAGGTGTCTCTACTTGATGATCTTAAAGGTCTTTTCCAACCTAAATGTTTCTATGACTCTGGGAGCAGCTGGAGGAAGCAAACAGTGGGTCCGTCTGGTTGGATCCTCTGCATTTAGTAGGCAAGAAATGTCTCTGAAAACCTCTTGGGCATCTCTTTCCTGTACTGGAGAGACAAACTGACTGCTCATCAATGGGCACACCTGAGGAGTCCCCTACCACAGAAGCGCGATGTTCTCATGCTAAAAACTGGTCAAAGTAGTGCTCCAAAGTAAAATAATTCTGAAAAAAAGTTGGGGTAGGAATACAGCAATGATTGTTATATTCTTGAGAAACAATTACTTTTTATCAAAGCTTTTTCAGAAAGCAAACACACAAACAAACAAAAAAACCACCCCAAAACCCAAACCATAGTCTGAGTCATATACGTGATATGGAAAATTTCAGCCCAAACTCTTAAAATCTGGTGAAGGTGTAAGCAACTGAAGATCTTATGGGAAGTGACGGCCATGATCAGTTAGGCAGTGAAGCTTGAATGACCTATAATTAGGCAAGGAAACATGTGTGTATACCGGAAACTATACAAACAAGCTATGAATAGCTGCTTCATTTTCACCGTTCTCCAGCCAGCAGTTAGGGCCAGGCTGGTCTCGGAGCCTTGCTGGCGATGCTCGGACTGGCCCCCATGGCAAGGCACAGCCGCCCTCGGACCCTGCCCGGCCACGCCAGCGTGGGGCCTGGCCCCGCATCGTCCTCGGCAGGTCCTTCAGCCGTGTGGCATTTCTCGGCGCACCCGTTTCCATGGGTGACAGAAGAGAGGCAGACACAGGGACTCTGAGCGCCGTTTCCCATGGTAAAGCAGGTGTCCAAAGGGGACACACAGGCTGTAACCTGGTATTTTTCCTAGGTGCCTTCCCCCTTGGCTCACCCAGCAGCCCAAGCCCACGGCCAAGGCAGCATGGCATACTGCAGAAGGCTTGTTCTGGAAATTTGACGCAGGTGTTCATATCCCATTGCCCTGCTCACCTGTGGAGCAAGGCCAAGAGACATTTCTGGTAGCAAGTGGCTTTGGCCTGCTTTGCTCTGATGCTCCTTGCAGATTCCCTATAGTGCCTGTGCAGCTGCCGGTGTCTATGAGAGGTGAACAGTGGCCGTTCCTGAGCCATGGGAGATGGGAGAGGGAGCTCCCAACTCTGCCTCCCATGTGCTGGACATCGGGTGGGTAGAGACCTCCCTGGGCCTGGGATCATTCACTGGACCTCCTGCCCACCTCCCCAACTAGATCTGGTCTACAGCTTAGTGCATGGAGAGCTTTGACAAAAAATGTGTTCGTCAAATATCAATGTGGCCCCAGGAATAACAGAAGGAAAAGAAGGGTGTCTGCAGGGCAGGGAGCTGAAGGGTGACCGTCAGGGCAGGGGAGAGACCTGTCTGGGTGTGGGGACCGGCACAGCCCCATTGCAGGGAGGTGGAAAATCCAATTGGTGCTGATCAAGCACACGATGGTGAATTCAGTCCCTCCTGTGCAGGACCTGTCCCATTTGCAGAACCCAGGGATTCAGGTGTGGATTGCTGGGTGGCACACGACACCCGTGGGCATCGGTCCTCTCTGTTCTCCTGCCACCATTTCAGCTGCAGCCACATCAAGCACCTGCATCTTCCCAGGCAGACCCATGGTCTGCCCGTGGGCAGGGGCTTCTCCTGCGGCCGGTGCAAATTGCCCACCGCCGGGACGGCACCGCAGCCACGCTCAGGGCGCAGCAGGGAGCAGAGGCGGCAAATCAGGGGTAAGAATCAGCGAGGAGCGGGGTGCGTTTGTAGATCACGCAGGATGCAAAGGATAAGGGGCAAAATCCCTGCCATTGGCTGGGAAAAATACCTTCTCCTGCAGTTCGGTGGAGGAACGAGTGAAGAAACTTCCTGATCAGGACCCCCCAGCTCCTCTTTCTAAGCAGCTCCTGCCTGGGACAATGAGATGCCAACAATCATCTCTGTGCTGATGGTGTGGAAACGTGCCCTGCTGGGGTGGTGTTCAATAGAGTGTCTTCACTCTCCATGAAGCATCCTGCCCTGGGAAGATGTAGGGGCTTTGCCTCGTAATAGAGGGCTTCGTTTGTGTTCAAGAGATGTACAGGTATCTACCGACCCGTATCGCAACAGGCAGCGCACGGCTTGCTAGACTACAAAACGTGGCGGAGAGCTGATGCTCCTTCGGTGTCAAGCTCCCTGCTAGTGGGAAGGCAGACGGGTGCCCTAAGTGTTAGTACATAAATGCTGAAGTAAAATCGCTCATCCACGTGTTTTGCAGAAATACATTCGTCGCCTCGTTACTGCACGGTCTGGGAGGGGCGGGCTTAAGTAGGAGTCCTGGAAAAAGGACTGTTGGGATAAATCCTGGTGGTTTAGGTTCAGACAGTCACTGCAGCATATTTTAGCACTGGCTCTTCTGTGAATATCGGTTTCTAGAAAGAACTAGAAATCTCTCTAATCTTTGTCTTGCTTAGTTAGAATTCCTTGATTTCTGCTAGTGTTCCAGTATTTTACTTAAAAAAGGCAAGTTTTCCATCCCTGTTGACAAAAAGAATCTTCTCTGATATACACACGTTATACAGGCGGATCTTTTAAAATAAAGCGTTTAAGAATCATATTGAAATGGAGCTGCGGCTGATGTCAGCTTTCTCCGTGCGGTGAGTTCATGCAGTGTAGCCCGATATTTAGTATACTGTGTCTGTTGGAAGCACCCTATAGTTTCCAGCATGTTTCCTGAGGTATTTAGATTTATTTCAATGTTTACAATGTATTTGTTGTTCATTAAACATATTTACCCAGGCTAACCCAACATGAAAGAAATTATCTTGTTTACAGTGGAATCTTGACAAAAATACATGCAGAAAAGATAGACAAACACACATAAACCTGGATTGCTGAGTGGAACATTGATTTGCTGCCACTTCCAATTTTTCTCATTAGAACTTATTTTATTTGAACATAACTCAGCACCCCGTGTAAATGTGAAGTTGTTAATCTTATTACTATACAGAAAACAAATTAATTATTATGCATGATATTGGAAATGGGTTGTTAGGTTGGCATTGGGAAGATTAGGAAAATACACTCATTACTTCAAATGATATCTGATATACATGTACAACTCTGTTTTTAAAATCACTTGCAATATTCAGATAGCAAATACAGCAAGTAGAAAAGCCCTTCTTCTGTGTGGTTTTAAAATTTCAGGCCCATGTTCTGAAGGTTGGATTAAAGACTGTGATTTGCAGTTAGACTTTTACATTTCAAAACGCCAGTATTGAACCGGAGCAAATGAAGTTGTTAGATTGAATTTCATCCAGCTGCAAAGTAGGATTCACTATGTTGATATAATTAACTAGTATGAGATCCAGGTGGCTTACCTAGACAGGACAAGGATCTGCATTTCAGGTCTGCTATCTCACCGTGAGTGCTTCTTAAAAACACTTGGATGTAAATATTGGAAGGCCACTATTGGTATTATTTTTTAAAAAAATAATAATGGTGCCAGGAGTAGGAAAAGGAGGATGTGTGCACGGTATCTTTAGTGGTGAAGCTTGCTGGTGTACTGGGGAGCCAGGCTGTGGTTCAGAGCTCTAGTTCCTGTGGTAGTAATAGTATTTTCTAGTTGGTGAGTGTGGGTTGAAGAGGGCTGGGGGCAGGGAAGCTGTCCTGCTTGTGTTCGGTCTGTCTGGAGCATGTAAATTCCTTGCTGGTGAGGCAATGAGAATGGTTGGGGTGGGTGATGTCTTCTGCTCCTGATGGTGCTGGGGGTGCCCACCTCCTGGCGGAGCGGTGAAGAGGGCAGGCACGGGTGGGCTGGACCCACCCCGTCCTTTAAGATGCCTGTGCGCCCTCCTGAAGTCTCTGGTCGTGGCAGTCGTCAAAACATTTGCTGTGCGTTAAGTGCCACCCCTGTGGATAAGGTGGCACAGACAACCCTCAGCAGTCGAAACTGTCAGTCACCAGCCACAGAATTGCAATGTAGTTAGCAAAATAACAAGTCTTTTCTTTTAACATGGAGCCTCCTCATTTGCTGTTAGCTTCGCATGCTCATGAGCTGCCTCTTGCAGCTTCTCCTCTGCAGTCTTGCAGATGTTAAATGTGTTGCGTTTTCCAAGGAGAGCTGACAGCCCGACGAGTTTCACATGAACCCAAGTGGTGGAGCTTTTAGCAAAAAGTATGTTGAAATTTGAAACAAAAGAGTGAGATAACAGCAGTGGGGAGTTTCCGCAGATCTTTGTCCTGCTCATCACTTGGATTCACGCTGGGGTCTTTTTGCCCTGGTCACATAGATCTGGCAGATCTTAGGACACGCCGAGCCCTGCCCTCTAACCCGAATGCCCATCCAGGCTAGGGCACATACGGCCTCTCTTTTCCATGCCGCAGCCTTTCTATTTTTTCAGACTGAGTCCTTCCTTCTCCCTGTAGATTTCCTTCACCGTCCATCCAGTACCACCCTACTCCCTTGCCCAGGCTTGGGCAGACCTTCCTTTAAAGCGTGCCGCTGGCACACCTCAGGTGTTCGTTCTCCTCTCTGCTGGACCAGACAGATGGGCAAAAAGATGGGGAATTACCTGGTGATCACCCACACCAAGCTGCAAGGCATAAGCCCAGCTGCGTTTACAACCCTCCTGACCACATCAGCTGTCAGCCAGCAAAAGAGCCGGGAGCATCTTCCTTCTCGGTGGTGACAAGTTCCACCTGTCCTGTGCTGTGGGTGAGGTTGGATGATGGGCCGGGATGGTTTCTTTGACCCCTAAAGCTGGGGAGGGGAATAGAGAAAGGCAGCCCTGTCAAAGAGCACGATCTTTGTCACACCTTGAGTTTCCAGAGAGGTCTCCCAGCTGGGCGGCTGGCACCGTGCCCTCAGGGAACAAGGGTTTAGCAACGTCCCATGTGCCTTGCTGCAAAACTTCTGAAAAACTCTGCCGAAATTGGTTGCTATACCCAAAATAATGCATGTCCTACAGGGCAAGAAATAGAGACAAAACTAAAATAGCAGCATTAATGAGCGAGGTAAATATCAGAACGGAGCTGTAAAAGCAGTGAGGAAATTCCCCTGAAGAATGTTTTGTTCCGCTTTAGCGACGCTAGATACGAGGGTTTGTCTTTGCAGTCTCCGTCGTGCCGGAGGCTGCCACGAGCCTTGGTGACAGGAGCACATCCCGTGCGAGCAGGGGGGGCTGTCCCCCGAGCCCGCGCGCCCGGGCTCAGCTGGGCATTCACCGGACACCATTTCGTCCCTGGAGCCACAGCTCCACCAAATAACCTGCTAGGATCTCCAACCCCAGAAAAGAGAGAAGCTAGATTTTAGTGGAAAATGAGTCTTTTCTTCCCATTTGAGCTGCTGGGTGGGCAATTACGCAGCGCTCCCCGGGGAGCATCATGCGGCAGGCAGAGCTGGTCCTGCCTCCTGGGACACCAGACGGTGCCTGCCCACGGCCGGGCCCCGCGGTACCTTCCCGATGGGGCCGGCAGCTCTTCCTCCGGCTCATGTCGAGGCAGCCTTGGCCCCACACATCGCCAGGCCCGTGTCGAGGGTCTGCTGCCTGAGCCTGCGGGCAAAGCCCCTTTGCGCAGTGATTTTTTGGTAGTGAGATGATGGAGGAGCCGTGCCCACCAACAGTGATCACCAGAGTTTTGTCCTTTCGGTGATGCATCCTGTATTTCTGCTCACACACGTTGCCTCATCTTGTGCTTAACTGAAGTACTGTATTTTAAAGCAAGCGAGGAAATTCTGCAGTTTTCCTTCCTGCGGAACATATCACATGTAAGTGGCTTTTCATGGTGGTTATAACTATATATTGAGCCAACAGGGTAAACGTTATCAAACCGC
>NW_009592809.1:11705-12702 GCF_000690535.1 Cariama cristata
TTTAATTTTCTTCTTATTGATTTCAAAATTTAACTAAAAAAGGGTTTCAATTACAAGACAACCTTTTTATATTCCACACTTAGTAATTTTCATACAGCTGTGTAATTGGAGGTAAGCAGTATCTGGAGTTAATGAAATAGATTTCTGTATTGTTCTTAAAGTCTCCAGTTAACTACAATTTGCCGTGTGATGATAAAGAGCAGAGCTCTTTGTCATCTGCTCTAAACACAGCCCCCGCCCTGCAGAATTAGAGTGAATGCAAATAAAGAAAAAGAAATGACACCCAAAATACGTAAGGAGAGGAAAAAACTAATCTCGTGTGGTAATTATTCTCAAAGGAACGCACGGACTGGAAACACCCCCGACCTGTCGCCCCACGTAGCTGAACCAGTACGAGTTACTAGCATCCCTCACGGACCGTCCTTTCGCAGCCCCTCCGTGGGGTGGGTTCCACCCAAGCTCGTGCCTCAGCGTACGTGGTGTTAGGGAGCAGCAACCTTCCGTGCGGTGGGAGAGCTGAAGGGCTCGACTTCACGGACAGCGGAGGTGAAGGGATGGGTGACCCCCGGGGCTGAGCAGGGTTTGCCCCTGCTGCACAGGACCCACAGCCGGAGGCTGCTTCTGCCCCATCTGAGCGTTTTTCAAAGCCTGGGAGCTTGAAAGACCTCGTTGGGGGGAATGAAATGCTTTGTTTTATTTTACGCTGGCGTGTAAGTTACTGTGAGGCTAGTGGCTCGGGTGCAGGTGAGAGAAACGCAGTGGGAGCTAAGGGGGAGGAGATGAGTCTTGAAATTAAAAGGCAAGAAAGCTTCCCGACCCTTTTAAGTAAAATAACTGATCAAGTACGGATAGCAAATGCAGTGCAACTTTCTTTTTTTTTTTTTTCCTCGTTGGGCGACAGACTTTTTTCTCCGTGTGCCGTCAGGGAGAGGGGTACCACAGAGCGGAGGGCTGTACAGCAGCACCCTCGGCAGCGGCGGGGGGGGGGGGGGCGGCG
>NW_009592809.1:12724-17916 GCF_000690535.1 Cariama cristata
CCTCTGCGTATCCTGGCAGAAGGCAAAACAAAAGAAATGGTCCCTGGAAGAATATCTGCGCTGAGCAGAGGTGGTGTTGCAGTGACAGAGAGGTTGGCAGGCTGGCGCTTGGCTGACCAAACCGTGTGCTGACCAACCATCCCGGAGTTGTCTCGATGATGGTGCAATTCACAGGGCCCGTCCCACTGCCACGGTATGGGCATTTCCAGTTTGTCAGAGACCGTTCCGGCTGGATCCCGGCAGGATGTGGTGATGGAAACCCTGAAAAGCAAAACAATGGAAAGAGAGCAGAGCTGGCGAGAGACATAATTACCTTTCCGAGCATCATGGCCAGCACGTACGACCTCGGCGTGGGCCCAGCCAATGTCATCTGCTCCTTCCTGGCATCCGAGCGAGCCTGGCTGCAGGTGCTGCGTGGGAAAGCCCCAGGCTGTCCCTGAGATCTGCTCTGCTGCAGCCCTGCACGGCACGTCGCTGCCAACAGATAACCCAGGACCACCTTCCCCGGGCCCCTTCCTGAGCCGTGTGCCGCCACATTTTCCCTTACAGCAATATTTCTGTTCGTGCAGTGCAGCACGGGCCAGTTAAGGCAGTTATTGCACAGGACAGCTGCTCCAGGATGGTTATAAATGATTTGTCTTCTGACAGTTTAGCTCCCCAGAGACAGCTACAGCGCAGAGGGGAGGGAGAGAGAAGGGTGCAAGACCTGTCTTTTCGGCTGCAGCTGGTTCCTGGACCTGCACGGCTGTGACGTGCAACTCCACGGTGTGAAAGGCGGACTCGCTGTGAGGGAACTTACTCTGCCACGTAGGGGCCTTGGGAACTGGTTTTGGGCGAGCGTATGAAATGAGATATGAAAAGCAATGTCCTGGTTTCAGCTGGGATAGAGTTAGTTTTCTTCCTAGCAGCTGGTATAGTGTTATGTTTTGGATTTAGCATGAGAATAATGTTGATAACACACTGATGTTTTTAGTTGCTGCTAAGTAGTGTTTACACTAAGTCAAGGATTTTTCAGCTTCTCATGCCCAGCTAGCAAGAGGGCTGGAGGGGCAAAAGAAGTTGTGAGAGCACACAGCCAGGACAGCTGACCCAAGCTGGCCAAAGGGATATTCCATACCGCATGACCTCATGCCCAGTAGAGAAACTGGGGGGGAGCTGGCCAGGAGGGGTGCACTGCTGCTCAGGAACTAACCGGGCATCGGTTGGCAAGGGGTGGGCAATTGCATTGTGCATCACTTGCTTTGTATATTCTAATTATTGTTATCATTATTATTTTCTTCCTTTCTGTTCCATTAAACTGTTCTTATCTCAACCCACAAGTTTTACTTATTTTTTCTGATTCTCTCCCCCATCCCACCGGGCGCAAGGGGAGTGGGTGAGTGAGCAGCTGTGCGGTGCTTAGCTGCTGGCTGGAGTTAAACCACAACAGACAACTAGAAAGCTTCAGCCTCTCCTGTCAAAAAGACATTTCCTTGTCCACAGTAATGGGTGGAACATCCGAGTTGGCCCGGACCATGCTCTGCAGACATGAAAATCTGGCAAATTGCTGTGGGCAAGTGCTTTGCTTGCCCCAGGTCCTAGTCGCGGCACCTATTTAAGGGATGAGCTCAGCACCCCAGGATGTGCATCCCACTTTGCTCTGCCTAAACCCTCCGCACCCCATGTGTCCAACCAGGATTTTACCCAGGGCTGCTGCGAATGAAAAACTTCCTGGGATGTAACAGCATGGCCTGGGGCTTGAAAATGTACAAAACATTTTGATCTGTGCTGGTGCACTGCTTCTTTGAATACCTGCTATGAATATATAGCCCTTGCTGCACAAAGACTCCAGTGATGAGCATGATAAAATGTGTGTTTAAGTGTTCTTGCGTGTACTGGCATGGTTGCTAAAACGACGGAAGGAAACCTTTCCGCAAGCCATTGAAAGGCGGTGGTTACAGCACCTACCTAAAGCACGTGCTATGACGCATCTAATAAATATTCTAGGGAAAATCTGAAATCTCTTTAGAAGCAAAATACGTTAAGATGAAAAATCCTTTGGCAGCTGGGATTTACAGCGTCATCTCTGTACGTACACGGCAGGATGTCGACTGAGAGATGTATTTAATTAACAATCAACCAGTTACCCAAGGAGAACATTGCACCGTGTTCCTGTAGGTACTAAACACATGATCTAGAGAGATTCTGGACACCGAATGCTGCCCGGTTTCTGATCGTGGCCATTTGTTTGGTTAGAGTTAATCATGTGTTTGGAGGCTGTGACCCACCACACATTTTGGCAATCAATAGGACAGAATCAGGTTATTAACACGAAACCTAATCCGGGAAAGATAACAGTTAATACCCTGGGTATATCTCGTTTTGAGCCTCAAGAAAGCCTTAGATTTCTTAACCTCCTGTCTTCTGCTTGCATTTTCTGGATGCTTTTATGTCTAGCAACGGGCTCACTTAATCTACTGTATTTTCCTCTTCTCTGGCAATTGCTGGAAGCGGGCTATTCAAGTATTTAACTTCCTTCTTCCAATCCACCTCTTCCCCCAGCAATTCTCAAAGCAAAGGCATCAATCTGACCTTTTTCAATGTTTTAGTAACAGCAAACACAAAAGTTTCAGCACAGGATGAACTTGGTTTGAAATTTTTGTTCTTGGCTTTCTGAAGAGAGACTGGAAAAGCAAGCATTGTGCAGTAGAGTCGATCGCTTTCCAGCTAGAGCGCCCGTTAAAAAAGAATTCCTCATTCTTGGTTCCTTTAGCTTGCAGCATAGCTAACATGGGCCCATCTTTTCAAAATACCCACGGGAGGATGCATTCAGAGAGAGGGAAGCAGGACGTATAGCGGAGCAAGGTGTTCCTTCAAGCAAAAGAGCAGCCCCGCAGCAAGCCCCTCCATTCTGCAGAAGCTGGGTTACAACCTGCCCCTCAGGGCATCTCGTTTGCCAGGTGCCCAGAGGAACTGTTAAAGTCCAAGCTCGGTGACAAAGGGTGGACTTCGAGGGTGCTCTTTCACGAGGCCCCTGACCTACAGCTGCAAAGATCTGATTCCTGCTCAGTGCTCTGCACAGACCTGTGTGGTCCCCGGGCACATCAGTGCACCTCCTTAGGTCTCCCGTGTGGCAAAGGGCTCAGCAACCTTTCCCTTCTCCCAGTTTGCCCTGGCCTGGCTGTGGCCCCCCTGGCAAGGCAAGGGATGCTCTGCATCCTCCGACACTGCAGCTGTCGGGTGTCCTTTTCCTCCGCTCTGCACTCCGGTCCCAAAGGCAGCAATCCTCCTGCCTCTGCCACTGCATCCGAAAGAAGCAGTTTGCCTTCCCGAGGAGCCTGCCAGGAGGCCCAGCGGGCTGGAGGACGCCAGCTCTGCTGCTGACGATGCCCGGCGTCACGCGCTTCCGCTGGGTTTGAACAAGGAGCTGTCGCGCAGCGGCCGGGGAAGCCCGAGCTCTGCAGTCCAGCCGTGCTGTGCTCCCCGGAGGTCAGGCCCTTGCTCTGGCACGTCACTGCAGTCATCTCGGAGGGTATGGTGGGGTTTCTCACAGGGCGCTCAGGAAGAGGTAGAAGCCGGCATCTGGTGTGGCTTGGCCGCCCTCGGATGCTGGCTCCTTTTCAGCTGTGCATGTAAGCGTATCACCAGGCAGAAAGTTCTGCAAAGCTGACTTTTAAAACCATGTCTTTTTAACTATCAAAATAACCACACTCGAGATCAGTGAAAGTGACTGAGAGAGGGGACTGAAGCGTTCACTGTGGCCCTGAATCCTTCCACAATAGACTGACAAAACAGGTTTAGGCTATTCGTTGCTTTGATAAACTAGGTTGGTCTTCTGCTTCGACACAAATTTATCTCTGAAAACGCAGGCCTGGTCTCCAGGTCCTTGTGGACCGGAGAAAAGAAATGTCCCGGAGGCACGGAAAGGGATGGGCAGGAGCAGCCCTCCGGGTGCGGGACAGCAAGGCTACGGGCAGCTCTTTCAGAAAAGCATCTCACCCTGCCGTGGTGCTCCCGGCTGCAGGGGAGCAGCGGCTCTCTCTGCTGAACGCAGCCGACGAGGACCTCCGGCGCGCTGCTCGCCGCCCGGTACAACCGGCAGCACTTCTGGGACAGCAGTTAGCGGTAGGTGAGGGGAGAACAAAAGTAATAATGCGTATTGATGGGAAAAGAGAAGTCTCTCGGCATTTCCTGCCCTCCTCTCACACTCTCGAAAATAAAACCCACGGTTTTTGTCAGCTGCGCCACCTCGGCTCTGCCCCTGGCTGGACTGACCAGGCTGGGAAACGGAGCGCTGACGAGATCGTTGACATCTCTCCCCATTAACCTCCAGTTGCGAGAGCATCATCTGGGGGGGGGGACGACACAGAGCACCTCTTCTGCACGGAGAACCTGAGCAAACTCTGCTGCTGACGGGATGCCTCTTCTCCACGCTCTCATCTTTCGAGCCTCATTTCCTGATGGCTTCCCATGCAGAGCTCTCTAAAGATCACTGGGGATATTAGATTATGCTGCCCAAGCGCTCTCAACTCCACGGGACTGCCCATCTTAACACCTTTTAAATTACTTCAGCTTCGTTAGCATACCTGTCTCAGAGTTCACTTCTATCTCTAGGAACATACTGGGCCACGACCACCACTAGATCTCGCGTATTTTGAATTTTAAACGACAGGCGTCCGAGCAAAAAGAGACTATGGTAGTGCCGAGAAGCAGCAGCTGTTTCTAAAAGCGTAGGACTCCCACCCGCTAATCCTGCCCAGGCTGAGGGGCAGATCGGAATTTGTAGCAGCGCTCCCCCTCTTCCACATTTGGTATCAGTGTGTTTTAGGGAAATGCGAGAAAAATGCAAGTAACTTTAAAGGTGGTACAGGACTTTGCACGCTCTGTGCAACCGTCTGCCCCTCTGCTCCTCCAAAATCACCAATAACCACGCCTCGGGAAAAGGAGGCTGCCCAGGGAGCAGAGCAGGCGGGTACCTGGGGAGACGAGGCGATGGAAATAGGTTGCTCTGGCGCTTCCAGGTGTTCCGGCTGCGGGGCGTTAGGCCGAGCCTTGAGCAGCGCCCGGGGTCGGCAGTGGGTGTGTGAGCGTCGCGGGGTGGGGGGTCACCCTTCCGCTTTCTAACCTCACGCATCAGGACGAAAGGTTAGGCCGGCCTTACGATCCTCTCGTCGGTTCAGAGAGGAGAGGCAACAACCGTCCTTGGAAAACTC
>NW_009592810.1:0-1440 GCF_000690535.1 Cariama cristata
TTTAAGATTTAGGTTTTGTTTTCTCATTATCCTGCTCTGATTTGATCGGTCATAAATTCATTTTCCCTCAGACAAGTCTGTTTTGCCCATGACGGTAACTGGTGAGTGATCTCTCCCTGCCCTTACCTTGACCCAGGAGCCTTTCGTTATGTTTTCTCTCCCCTGCCCAGCTGAGGAGGACAGTGATAGAGCGGCTGCAGGCAGGGTCAGCCCACCACAGCCGGTGACACTGATGTTGTGGGGCCCATTCCCTGTTCTCTTGGCACTGGAAGGCACCAGCCCAACCCCGACACTTGGCGTTGGCAGCTGCAGCCAAGCACTCCTGGCCATGAGGCCTCACAGGCCAACAAGGGGGTTGTTCTTGACCATGAAGTCCTGACTGCAAAACTGGAAATGGCCTGCAAACCTGGAAACAGAAGGACAGCGTAAGGAAGATGGTATGTCCGTTGTCCATCCCTTGGGGAAGCTGTTCCTTGGGCCTGCTCCTAGCCTGCACCAAGTCCCGGAGAGGAGACCTTTGAGGTCACCCCAGCCTTGCCACTCCAGGTCCGTCGGCAGGCGGATGGTGGCACAGACCGTCCTGGTGGTGTGCATGCTGCATGCTTGCTTTAGCTGCGCAGTCTGCGAGAGCGCCGGTGGCGTACCTGCAAGAAATTTGGAACCCGGTGTCCCTGCTGAGCAATGCCGATTGGTTTACCCATTTTATCTTCTTTCTCTGGAAGACGGCTGATTTGCCACCATAAGCTGACACTGTACCTCCTGCGATTCGAATATGGTTGGAGGTTTTTGAATTGGGCAGCAGTTCTTGTTTTGGTTTACAAGGCAGAACGCAATGACTTCACATTTTGCTTTCCTTAAAGTGCCAGGAGCGGGATCTTTGTGAGAACATAGACGAAACTGCACTCAGGTTGTCTCAAGGAGGAACGTTGACTTATCACTTGGCTTCAGGCCTGGGGAGTTAAAATTGACCTGCAGTCGCCCCGGCTCCCCTCTTCCCAGACATCTTGACCAGCAGTACGGACCTCCCGTGGCTTCACAGCGCTGCCACTTACACCTCACAGACCCATCGTCCAGCCAGCAATTCTGGCCGTGCCGCACTGTCAGCTCTGGTGAGGGATCTTCAGAGACACCACCAACTTATTTAGTGACTCGACAACCGGCTGCCACCCTTCCCCTTCCTTCCCCTTCGGCCCCCCGCGGGGGATGCAGTTGGCAGGTACGTGAGCAGCCGGAGCGGCGTTGCCTGCGAAGCGGCCGCTGCGGCACCTACCAGTGTTCTGTGCCTCCGTGCGTGGTGAGGCCTGCGGGTGTTCCAGTGACGGCACGTCCTGCGCTCAGCAGAAGGCAGGGAGGGGACAGCATCACCGTCGGCAGAGAGCGTATGTCACGTCAGCATCCGAGCATGTGGCACTGGGTTGCCGGGGCTGCCACCCGGCCGCA
>NW_009592810.1:1471-4203 GCF_000690535.1 Cariama cristata
CCAGCCGTGTCTGTCTGGCCTCAGAGCTCTTGGGTGTTACAGGGGCAGCCAACCTTTACACTAAAAAGAAGTGAAGAAAAATCAGGCGAGTGTGCCAATCTCGGGGAGTGTCTGAAACGCAAGTATGTGCTGCCTGCACCTCTCTAACTGCCCCTCACTACAGCTCTGTGGAGAGCAAAGCCAGGCTGCAGACCCATGGGATGCCCCTCTCCTGTGCTCGCTGACTCACCAGCTGGTCCTGCAGCTTCCCGGGAGCCTGGCATGGAGACACCTGGCCTCCGATATCTGCAGCCGGGTGGCTCGGCCTCACCTGCGGGAAGGTGTAGGTGTCCTTGGCTGAAGCAGCCATGAACCACATCAGAGAGCTGGGAGACAGCTTTCTCAAGGATGCTTCAACACTTGAGGAGTGTTGTTCTCCTTCAGCATTTGATTTGGGAAACCTCCTCTGCCAGAGCTCGGGTGCTGACACGACTCCCTTCCAGCCGGTCCTGGGAGCGTTGGTCCCTGCAGCTGAGCCCCCGGACGTGTGGCTGCCGGCGCCGAGCGGTTCGGGGATCGCTGCCGAGGGTGACGCACGTGGCGGGCAACAGCCTTACGCCTGACGTGGTGAGGGCAGCCCCTGTGCTCAGGCAACCCTCTTGGGACATCCATGCACGGGCAGCCCCTCCACACAGCAGGGGACAATAATAACTGGGGAAAATCAGCAGCAGCCAGTGCCCCTCTGCCTGATGCGACCCACGGTGTGGAGCTCGAGCACTGGGATTCCTGACAGCAGAGGTGTCCTGAGGTGTGGAGCTGCCCGTGTGCCGTGTGGGTGCTCCTGGCAGGGATGGAGCTGACTCGGGACCTGCAGAGCTGTGTGAGCCAGCGATGTTGGACCCGAGGGGGAATTTCACCTTGACGGCAGATTCCTCACACTGCCACGCCTGCTCTGCCTGTTCTCACTCAGCTAAGCTGAGCGATGCAATGTGCTTTTGAAGGAAAGAATAACAAAAATGTCCTCTGTCAAAAACCGCGATGAACCAGCCAAACCCAGCACCTAAGGGATGGGCACAGGCAGGCAACCAGGGACAAGCAGAAAAGACAAAAATCCTTTTTATTCTGACTTGGAGATATGTGATTGCACAACTCTGATCTCTGTGGGAAAGAAACTCTCAAGCATCTTCTACCGTGACACGTGATTGCTGGGAAACAGGGATCGGCGAGACTTTTGCTGGTGCTTCAGGCCACCTGGCCCGTGGCAGGGGCAGGGATCAAGATAAGCCTGGGGTGCTGGGCTGGTGCCAGGGCTGTACCATGGCTGCAACTGCTTCCTCCTGCCTTTTCCAGGGAACTTGCTTATCGTTTGGCTTCCCAGCTTCCTGGCAGAAGAGTTTCCCTCTGCAGCTCCTGGGCACAGCGTGGGGAAGGTTATGTACTTATGAACTAGCCCAGGTCCCCCCGCCACGGTCCTGTCTTCCCCGGTGGGCACATCGGGAGATGGCAGAGGTACAGCTCTCTGCTCGTGCAGCTCCTGTTCCAGCAGGGATCACGAGACCCCTTGACACATCGCAGCCCACGCAGAGCAGAGCCTTGGCCGTGAGGACCTCTGCAGAGCTGACCTTGCGGCACTGCCGGGGTGTGCAGAGCTGGGTGTAGCTGTGGGTTCTGCCCTTTGGTCCATCTCCCAGCTGGCAGACGATGCAGCTCTGCTGCCCTCTGAGAGTCAAGCATCTGTCTGTCCTCCCCACCGGTCCTCGGACACAGATGATAGATGGCGGTCGCTGGCAGAACAGCCTGCTGAGAGCAGCAAGGGAAAAATCTTGCTCCAGAGATCATCGCTTGATAAATGGGCCCCCTGTAACATAAGCGCGCTGGCTGTGGGCTGGCTGAGCCCCTGCGCGCTCCCTCCTGCCGAGCCTACCACCACCCGTGCGGCACAGCGGGATGCCCAGCCACCGACACCTTCAAGAAGACGACACCAGGCACACGGCCACTGCCGCCAGACCAGACACAGACACAGACACAGGCCTCTGGGGATTTGCAGCCGCTGTGCCGATTGCTGCAGTTGGTGGTGCTCGGCTGAGCACTCCTGAAACAGACCCACCAGGGCTGCGCACAAAGCAAAAGCAGATCTTCCTCTGCTAGGAGCCTGGGAATCCCGGAGGTGCTCTGGGACACAGGGCTTGCTGTACCGTGGAGAGCCGGGGCACAGGGCGATCTGGTTGCACCCCTCCACCAGAAGGCACCTAGGACATCCCCAGCCCGTCTGCTTTTGGCTGCAGGCAGGGAGGAGCCTGTCTGTGCCGTCAGCAGGGTCTTCGGTTCTCACGTTTACTTCTTCCAGCTTTGCTGACCCGCGAGTGTGCCATTGGGCATTGTTGGGGCTCTTGGTTGGGTTGGGTATATTGAGGTTACAGAACCCACCCCAGACCCCAGGGCTGCTCGATGGTTTGTTGGCTTTGGCCAGTGAAGGTGCAAGAGCAGCGAGCTCAGGGGTGGATGGGAGCGGGGGGTGAGCGCAGCCCCCACAGACCGTGGCATGGGGTCGGTACGGGCAGATTCCCCGTAGGTGGTCAGGGCTACGAGCCCTCCCTGGAGGGCACAGGGAGCTGTCAGTGGGTGCTGCTGCCAGCACCAGCCATGCATGGTGGTCCGGCACTGCCGAGCATGGAAGCCTGGTCCCATGCAGGAGCTGCTGTGCCCTCATTGGGGAGAGGTGCTGGGATGCTGTCATGGGATGGCTCATGGCT
>NW_009592810.1:4222-6988 GCF_000690535.1 Cariama cristata
TGACGCCCACGGCGCTTGCCCTGCAAGGTGGGCACGTCCTGGCGCGGAGGCAGCCCCTGTGCACAGGGGCCAGGGAGGATGCAGGGGGCTGTGACACCTGTGCTTCGGGTGGGAGAGCAGAAGAGACCATGATTCACCCTGTAATGGGGCTGGGGGCAGCTCGGAGGGGCTTGGGAGGCACCTGGATGGCTGAGCGGGTAGGATCCCTGGATCTGCCCTGGCCAGGAGGGAGGACAGCTCTGGGAGGCACGAAGCTGTGCAGCAAACATGCGGCCATGGGCTGGGGCGAGGAGCCCGACGGTGGTGGCCAGTAGGTCAGTGGGTGGGAAATGCTGCCGGTGTACGGGGAGGTGCACGCTGTAGGACTGGAGATCTGACCACGAGTGGGATGGGGGGCAAGAAGGCAGCTGAGAGCGCAGGAGGAAAAGACTGTGTGGACCGGGAAGGAAGGTGGGGAGGAAAGCAGGGCAGGAGGCAGCCTGCCACCGAGGGCAAGGTACACAAGGTGCCCTGCTCCAGAGGCACGCCTGGCTGCTGGTGGGTGCTTTGACCTCCTGGAGGCCATCGCTCGGCACCCTTTGGTCCCAGGGACCAGCTCCAGGTGCCGCTGGAGCCCAGCGTGGCCGGTGCACCATTCCTGCATGCCTGCGGCCATGCCCTGGGCACGGTGCACCGGGCCATGGCACAACACGGCTCTCCCAGCCAGGGGTAGGACAGGCAGCAGCCGCAGGGGCACTGTGCTGCTGTCGATGTAGTTGGATGTTACGCCCAGCAATGCGGCCGGCTGCCCGGGGACCTGACACCGGTGATTCCTGTTTGCCATCGTGAAAGAAGTAAAGTTTCCAGGAAGGGTAAAACGGATGAAAAGGGAGAAGAGGCTTTGAACACGCAGCCGAAAAAAGGCCAATGGGAGCTGGCCTCCCAAGAAAAGGCTACCCAACTTCCATCATGGTCCCAAATAAAACGTTTTGGGGTCCTCCAGCCTGAAGTGGGATGTGGCAGGAAGGTGGGTGTGATGCTCATCTTTGCAGGTTTGGTGTCTAATTATCCACAATAAGTGTTATTGAACACACCCAGCCTGGGTGTGTTCCTGGATGGAGTGTCTTTTGCAAGGCACTGGTTCAGCGTGGTGAGCAGGGTCATACTGGTCCCCAGGTGGAGGAGAAGATGGCCGGAGGAGGCCGTGGCTCATCCTGGAGTGACAAGACTGCTGCCATGCTTGGGCTGGAAGGCATTGGCCTTGGTGAGGTGTAGAGGCTGGAGCTGCTGGGGCCACCTAGTCCTTTCCACTCTCTTAAAAAAAAAAAAAAAAAAAAAACAAAAAAAACCACACCAGAAAATCAGGATCATAGGTTGATTTAGGTTGGAAAGGACCTTCAGAGGCTGTCTGGTCCAGCTCAGAGCAGGTCCAATCAGATCAGATTGCTCAGGGCTGTGTTCTGTCAGTGTTGATCACCTCCAACGGGAGGGATGGGACCTCCGGAGATCCACCCCCCTCTACTCGAAGCAGGGTCAGCCACAACCAGCCTGAGGTCCTGAGGTTGCTCAGAACCACGTCCAGTTGGGTTTTGAGTATTTCCAAGGATAGAGAGGCCGCAACCTCCTTGGGCAACCTGTGCTGGTATTTGACCACCTTCACAGTAAGCAAGTGTTTCCCTGGTGTTCAGAGGGAACCTCCTGTCCTGCCTGGCCCCTTGTCCCGTCACTGGGTACCACTGCCAAGAGCCTGGCTCCGTCTTCTTTACTCCCTCCCTTCAGGTATTTATGTACATTGATGGGATCCCCCTGAGCCTTCTCTTCTCCAGGACGAACAGTCCCAGCTCTCTCAGCCTTTCCTCATAGGAGAGAAGCTCCACTCCCTTCATCATCTTCATGGCCATTTGCTGGCCTGTGTCCAGTACATCCATGTCTGTTATCCTGGGAAGCCCAGAACTGGACCCAGCGCTCCAGGTGTGGCCTCACCAGCACTGAGCAGAGCGGCAGGATCCCCTCCCTCGATCTGCTGGCGATGCTTTGCCTGATGCAGCCCGGGAGGGCTGGTGACCTCCTCTGCCGCAGGAGCACGTTGCTGGCTCATGTTTAGCTTCTTGTCCACCAGGACGGCCAAGTCTTTTTCTGCGAAACTGCACTGGTGCCTGGAGCTGCTCCTCCCCAGGGGCAGGACTTGGAATTTCCCTTTGTTCAACTGCGTGAAGTTCTTTTCTGAAGTTCAGCAAAGGGAAATGCAAAGTCCTTTCTCCCAGAGCTCTGTAGCCGCTGTTGTTATCCTCCAGGTCGCTCCTGGCAGCATCATTGGTGCCCACAGGAAAGGGAAGCAAGAGCTAATAGTCTGAGGGCTGGACAAATCTTGCCAGTCTCTCTGCAGCATCCCAGATCCTGGCCCCAGGTCCCTGTGAAGACCCTGTAAATCTCCTCCTCATTTTCCCTGATGGTGCACAGCCTGCTTAGATGCTCCAGGCGCTCTCAGCTGTCCCAGACCTCAATGGCAGCATCCACGCCCTGGAGCTCTGGGCTGAGGCCTCCATTGTGCCAAGGGGATTAAAACCAGTCCCTGCAGGAGCGTGTGTCTTGCAGCGCATTGAGAACTTTGCTGCTGGGTCTTCAAGAAGCCCTCAGCAGAGATACTGGTCACTGTCATGCCAACAGCTATGACTCCTGCTATGTCCTCACCAGCTGCACTCTCCAGCGGACCCAACGGCACCAGAAGCATCTCCCAGCACAAGTGGGAACGGAGCCAGAGCTGCTGTGCAAACAGACAGTGCTGCC
>NW_009592810.1:7016-9649 GCF_000690535.1 Cariama cristata
CCCGGCCCGCCGCTGAGCATCGGCTCGTTACCCCTGTTTGCAGAGCAGGAAAGTGCCTGCTACAGGATGACTGGAGCGGCCGTCACCTCCAGCCTGGCCACTGGAGCCCAGTACTGCCCAGTACAGACCAGTATGGTCCTGCCCAGCTGCTGGAGCCCACCTGGGGTCTCTGCACAGGCTGAGGGACATGGCTGCTGGCCTCTCATTTGCAGGTTCAATGAGCAGCAAAGCTGCACGTGTCCCCCAGAGACACACAGCCACACACAGAGGACACTGACATGGCTGGGCAGAAAGACAGACGGGCACGGACAAGGCGCTGGCATCAGTAGCACCCACACACAGGACCTGCATCACACGGGAGCACAGGCAGCCGCATCCCTCCCTCCCCTGGGGCTGGCAGAGGCAGGAGGTCACTGGTGCAGGCACAGAGGTGATGCTCTCTGAGTTCACCAGCACACGTGCACTCGTGGATCCCCTGAGCACCAGCACAGCCCCTCTGTCCGCCTCCCACCCCTGCCCAGATCCTCACCCATGGGTCCTCTACTCACAGTCTGGTCCAGCTCGAAGTTTGCTGGTGAACATCCACCCACACACACACCCATACCAGGGCCGGGGAAAAGGCTCACCACTCCCCCACCAGCCAGCACCAGACACACAGGCTGTGACCCACAGTCCCACTCCAGCCCCTGACGTGGAACCCCTCACTCACGCTGGTCCACTCCAGCAGCTTGTTTTCGAGACACAGTCTGTGGGATCCTCCCCAGATCCAGAGAGCTGAGGCCCCTCAGCTGCTGATGCTGAGACCCTCAGGGTTACATCCATACCAGCTGCAAAGCCCTAATGTGCCTGATAGCCCATCAATTAGTGCCACTGGCCAGGTTTGTTTCTGGTTATTGTCTTCGTTAACACTAATTGGTCAGCTTCTATGTCTCTGTGTTTGCCTCCTTCCATTTCCTTATCATCTCAACAGAAAAGATAAGCATCCTCTCACTCCACACATCCCGACCGATTGCTGCGACTGGCCAGGTTTGTTCCCATCGCTGCCTCCTGTATCATCTGTCAATCAGGTTTGCCCTGTACGTTGTTGTTGTTGTAGATGACTCCTTTGACCGCACACCCTCGAAGGAGCCGGTGCTCTCCTTCCACACTGCCTTACACCACCGAAGCCCCGCTGACCACCAAAGCTGGGCCACTGCCGAGATCCTGCTTGCAGCCCCGCCGAGGAGCCGAGTCTCCTCTCGGGGTGTTATGTGGTGCCTTTGGATGAACACGGCTTCTGTGTTTTGTCCTGGCCTGGGCACGTTCCCTTCCTAATCCTAAAATTTGACTTATTCTGACTGCTGCTGAGCACACATCAAATAATCTGTCACAATTCTTGCTGCTGACCAGTAACAGCTCAGAGCAGGGTATGTGGACACCAGGATTGCTTCTCCCTGTATGTGCCTTTTTGCCTACCTTGAACAAAATCTGCTATTTTTATTCCAGTCACTCTATGTTGCTTGGTCTTCCTGCAGTTTTTGCAGCTGGCACTTTTCTTTACTAAGCTGAATAATTGACTACCATCTGCTCCTTGCCTGTTCACAGCATTTCCCAGGCCGAGTCTGCACATGTTAAACAGCCCAGCTCTCAGCATGGGTCCCGCTGGGCCCCACTGGTGACTCCTCGCTGAGAAGAGGGCTCGCTTTTTTCTTGCCTTTTCTTTCCTTTGAGCATTTGCAGCTTTTGCCTCCCTGACATCCCGGCCGCAACTGCCACCGTTTAACTCTCTGCTGTACGCAGAAATATTTCCTGCTGTTTCCCCACGAGCTCGTTCTTACGGAAAATAGCAAATATTAGTTCCCTGCTTGCCTTGTCCATGCCATTTACGTTTTTATGCCCCTTCTGCATCCCTGCTCAGGATCTGCCCTTCCTCCTGACTGCAGAGGACACTATCTGCCTAGCTGAGTCTCTGCGCAAACAGCCACTGCCCCTTATGTCTGCCTGCCCGCCTTCCCCTTGCCCTGCTCCCTGGAGCCAGGATTTTTGTCCAGGGTTGTGTGTTGGTCTGTCTGTGACTTTGACCCAACTCCAAGCTCTCTGATAACAGCCGCATGCTGCCCACCCTCCTCTGCCGCTCCTGTGCATTTTATACTTTGGCATCACCGTGTCCTGGTGAGCCACTGCCCAAGAAGTCCATGGCGTGCCAGTGTCTCGTTGGAGATGAGGCATTCCAGTTCCTCAGGCCTATAGGTTAGATTTATCCTCGTGTTGTGAAGGGGACAACATAATACACCAAAATGACCTGAAATAAGCCAGGCTGATTCCTCCCTGCCTAGAAGGCTACAGAACACAAAGGCTTAATATGTTATACCACAACCCTCAAAGGAGTCACTTGAAAGCTGTACCTGATGTGGATAGGTTATTGAAAAGGAAAGAGAACAATAAGGAAATTTCTTGGAATGAAATGAGAATTGAAAAAAAATAGGACTTAAAAAACAGAAGGAAAAATAACACCAGCAAAAGAATTACTCACAATAGCTAAATTCTTCATCAATACAATTACAACGACAAAAATGCAAAACATTTTATAATTATTTTCTAGAAACACTAAGAAAATAAAGACCAGTGTCCGGGTCGGGCACGCAGCGGCGGAG
>NW_009592811.1:0-5285 GCF_000690535.1 Cariama cristata
TGCTGACTCGTACCTAGCCTGTCATCCACTGAATCTAACTTCATGGAATAGGAATCTAATTTCATTAGATTCATAGGAATCTAATTTCAAAGCTAACAGCATGAAACAAAAAAAAAAAGAAAAAAAAAATCATTGTTTGCTTGCTTCTTGACAGCTGTATAGCTGGTGCTACAACATCAGAGCAGTGGGGATTTCTACCCACGAATTTCTTTGTGCAAAGTATGCCAGGGCTGGTGTGAAACCTTCTCAGGAAGCTCAATGGGTTGGGTTTTGAGTGAGACTCTCTGTTAGGTACTTTTGGCTCTTAATCTATGTTTTACAGGAGGAAAAAAAACCTCTCTGCTGATCTTCAGTTCATGCAGTGACATGAAACAAGTCCACAGGTATGAAAGCAGGTTTACCATGAACTTCTACTGCAGTGGGAAGTGTCCCTGTGGAAACAGAAGTCCCTGTCTGGGACCACCTCACTCTGTGGCTCTGACATTACACGCCTGCAACAGTCTCGACATCAAGTATGCAAAATGTTAGAGAGTTCAAACGACAATAGTCAAAAGCTTGGAAATATGCCTGAAAACTAAAAAGTCAAGCACCTTAGTTGACCTCACAATGGCCTCGGTGTGCCAGTGCCTGCCTGGGCGCCCCAAGTTCAGTCTTGGTTCAGTCTACCAGGCATCAATACAAAAGATGTTGTTGGAAGTTGAAGTCAGCCATGGGAGATGTTCACCAGGGGAGATGATGAACCTTTATTGTGACTATGCTGAATTCTCCAATATTGGAAGCTTTTGTGTTGTGTGTTTTTTGTTTTTTGTTTTTGTTTTTTTTGTTTTTTTTTTTTGTTTTGTTTTTTTTTTTTAAAAAAAAAAAACACGTTTAACTACAGGTATAAATGTTGCCATCCAATCTGGCCAGCCTCAATGCTGTATGAGCAGTAGGGCCTGGAATCACCAGACCAAAACCCAGCTTTTTTACCACGAGAGGTAGAAATGTCAGTGCAAACAGATGTTAGACTTGGTTTTCCCTTCACCTGCGCTGTAATATAATTTATTAGCTGCTCTTCTAGCAGGAGGTAGCCAAGCATGTTTTGTCTTGAAGCAGGGCTTTATCTCTGGATGGCCCATTAGATTTCTAATGGTGGAGGGTGGATTGATTTCAGAGGGGACAGGAAAATCAATCAGGCTCAGAAACAAAGGTCAGGGCGGGCTGGTTCTGTGGTTCTTTAACGTTATATGTGGACCCGAGTGTTTGGGGTTTTTTTGCCCGCCGTCGCAGGAGGGAGAGCGCTTGCGCAAATGTGATGGAGTTGCCTGTGGACAAATAACACAGAGGGTGCTCAGGGAGGGAATTGAGGATACTCGAGGAGGGAAATGAGGATATTTGGGAAGAGATTTGGTGTACTGCATTTTGGGGAAGCTTATTTGCATGCTTACAGCTACTTACAGCCATATTCAGATAAGGTATAGCAAGCAGCAAGTCCTTCAGGAAGAAACTACATCAACTCTGTCAGCCTGAGAGTAAATCCATGGCACAGAGATAAGGGGTATTATTATTTCTTGGGTGAAGTCTGGATCCCTGTAACTCTGAGAGCTTTTCTATTTTTATGTCAGCTTAATAGAAAGTTTTGTATTTATCTGGGCAAGTTCAGCTGCAATTATTTTACTTTTATCCTTTCCCAGACACACGTATATATACACTTGCATTCTTGTTTCCTGGCAGCTTGTAACATTGTCTCTTGGCAGGAGTCTTCTAAACTAATTCTCTTAGCAGAAAAATAAAAAAAAAGGTGGTAATTTTATTGCTGATACAAGAATGGAGGTGAAAAAATATTTGAGAGAAGAAACCTTGGCTGGAAGTTGACTTTCTTTCAGTGCCTGTCTAGAGTAGTTTGTGTGCTACGAAGGCTTAGTTCTCCTTCAAGGTAAGGATCTTTGGAGGAGGAGGATGAGGATGGTATTATGAGGGGTAGGCAATGCTACCGGGGTGACTCAGAGATTTGGTGTGAATAAAAAGAGAGAAATAAAACCATTGAGCCCATATGCGTGTAAGCAGACTTACGTCTCATAGAAATCCCATTTCGTAGTTTGGATGGGTTTTGTAGGATTTGATAGCATTTCCAGTCTGTGGAAGAACTGCAGAAGGCTTTCTTTGGTTCCTTCCTAATAACAGGTCTCGGAAATTCAACCCTTACCTGTGTCGTAAACTTGCTGGGGATGATTAGTGTTTGAAAGGGTGAAAAGATGAAGAGGTCATGCATGTTTGTACAGGACTGCAAAAACCAAGCTTTGATTTTTTTTTTTTTAAAAGGGAATAAAACCCCAGCAGTTTTGCAGCTGTTCTCAACTCTCCATCCTCTCTGATCTCTCCTAGAGCAGACTTAATGCACAGGATTTTCAGCTGATCGATGGCTGATACATTGTGCTGAACACCCAAATCTGAAAGAAATGACGCCAGATATTTGCTGTGCTTCACTTCCAAGGTGCCGTGCAAAGAAATGATTGTTTTTAACAGCAGAGACAAGTGTCCTGCACTGAAAAAGGACCCTAGCTTTGACTTTTAGCAAGATGTTTGACCTTCCCTCTTTGAGACCCTGTCTGCAAAGAGCTGGTTATCGTCTTTTCTGGGATTTAGAGATGAAAGTAGCCGTGTCACTCTGGGTCCTCCAACGGGTGCTAGCAGATTTATGTAAAGTACTTGTAGAATTTTTTTACTTTTCTCGTAGAATATATTTGACAGCTGTGTCTGGCTGTGATCAGAGCTGTTAATGCCTGCCTCAAAGCAATGGTGGGATATTACCCTGTCCATGAGAAAAAGGAAGAAAGGAGCCGATTTGTATAGCAATAGCAGGAAACCTCTGGTAGATTGGAGAGGAGAGTAAAGGTGTGTGATGGGCAGAAAGCAGTTCCTTCAGTAGGTGACCACAGCATCACAATTTCTTCATTAGCACCTCTACATCTGCCGGATTTGGAAAAACCAGGGCCACTCTTGCATTTTCTTGGGTGGGATTCATCCTTGTGTATGGAGACACCTCATCTTAGCAGTCATCCATCAAGCCTGGTGGAGGTGTGGGCTGGGGTGTGGACACCTATAGCACACATTTAAGTGAGATGAGGCCCACATGGGCATCCGTGTTCAGGTGCATGGATGTGGGTGTCACGGGACAGCAGCTGGATCTGCCAGAAGAGCAGGGCTTGCAGCTTGCTAGCTGAGTTACTGATGTGAAGGACCTGCCTTCACATCGAAGTGTTCATCTGATTGTAGGTGAGCTGGGGTCAGCGATCTTCTGTCTGAGTGTCGACTTTGCCACCAGGAAACATTCCAGATCGGGTTGGATGGGGCTCTGAGCAACCTGATGTAACTGAAGATGTCCCTGCTCATTGCAGGAGAATTGGACTAGATGGTCTTCAAAGGTCCCTTCCAAACCATTCTGTGATTCTGTGACCAGGTACCCATTGATGGGGACAAGTCCACTAGTGAGGCACGTGCTGCTATATTGTAATTGGTGTAAATGACTGCTGGATCAGGCCCTGGGAATGGTGAAGTGCCATCAAGACAGACAATACTGAGAAGTCAATGCCAGGACGATGAGCCCTGGACCATCTATGAAGTATTTATGTCATGACATGCCACTGTAATGTCACCTGCTCACAAAACGATTATTTTGGAGAATACAGGGTTGCAGGTGACCATGTGCCTCACCAAGTCTAGTCCCAGCTTAACCCATGAAGTACTTAATCGCTGAATGCCCCAAGCCCCTGCCGAATCCAGCTGTGGATTTCTGCTCACTACTGATTTTGAGGGGCTGTTTGAGAACCTCAGTGCTCTGATATTGAAAACTTTAAACTTGCTCATGATCAGCTTGTTCAGAAGCCACCACTGCTTGAATAGTTCTTTAGTTGTTTGTGAAGAGCATCTACTACACCCTGGAGCCCGCTTCCCTACTCACAGGTGGCTGCATGCAGCAAGGAAGATGCAAGGACAGTGAACTTTTGGGGTTTTGGTGCATGTTGTTGCTGGTGATTCAGTGATTACTGGAGCAGGGCAGGTAACGGAGTCAGGAGATGTCCCAGGCTTGGCTGTGGTCACCTGCTCGGTGCTCATGGCCATGCTCCTGCCCTTTTCCTATTACCTCTGTGTCTCTCCTGTCTACACAGAGCCTTTGGGGCAAGGGCTTTCCTTCTCAATGTGGTTATTGCAGCATTCAGCACATCAGGGACCCAGTCTCAGCTGGGAACTCTAATGTCACCGCAGAGCAAATATGAAATAACAAATAAAACCAATTTTTTCCCCATTATCTGGGAACAGAGTACGCAGAGTCTTCTCTGGTGCTGATTACCTTGCTAACAACTGTCCTAAAAGGTAAAACAACATTTGCAGCGCGGGAAAGGATTTAAGGTATTAAACAGAGGTGTGTCTGGGCATTGCTGCCAGAAAATTTCTGCCCGTGGGTACAGCTGGACCACGCATCTTCTTCATCCCCCGGGGCAGGAGGGTGAGAGGCAGACCAGGGATGCTGAGCGATATTTTGGCAGCCTGGCAGCAAGCTTTGAGGAGGTTGTGGACATGCAGGAGAGAATATCAAGGACCGTTGCAGAAGCAATTTGGTAACATCTGAAGAGCTGAGTGTTTGAGCCATTCTGGGTTTATTGAATTGGATCCATATCTTTTAGCGAGGGAGGTGAAGGTAGCTTACAGAATTAGCGCGTTTGCTGCAAACGTCCCCAAATTCAACAAGAAGCCGTGTACTACAGGCCTTAATCATTGCTACTTTTCTGGTCTCTGATATGTGGTTCTGATTTAGAAATCCCGGCTTGCTTCTTAAAGGCTTAACTCTGTTGAAGTTGGAGGACGTGCATCGGAGTCTGCATATTTACTGCCATTACATCAATTATGGGTTTGAATTCTGCAAACACTAAAAAATCTAATGTCAGCAGTGGGACTGGCTTCACTGGCAGCACTGAATTCTCGTAGGGATCGTACTGTTTGCCTTAAATATTAAATGTACTTAGATTTGGTAGACTGTGCACAGTCTAAAGTAAAAAATTAAAAACGGTATTCTTTAGTTTTGTAACTTTTAAGTAAACAGAGCTGTAGAAGCATCTGTTAGCTTTGATTTTAATTTACTGTATAATAGCTTACATCATAATAAATGATGTTGTGTGATTTGGATGTAATTTTGAATTTGTCAGGAAGCTCGCAGCCGAATCACTGAAGTTAATGGTAGTTCTGCAATCAGTTTCACTATGTGTCAAATCAGAGGAACCATTATTGAATTTTAAAAAGCTGAATTA
>NW_009592811.1:5329-5573 GCF_000690535.1 Cariama cristata
CACACCCTTAGAGGTGTGTACTGGGTAGGGTTTTCTGTTCCTGAATATAAAAACCAAACAGGATTTCAGTGAAATTGCTTGAATTCCAATTTTAAAGGGGTTAGATGTATCCAAAAGTAATTTCAAACCTGTCCTAAATGAAAGAATATTCCCTGTTGGATACAGTGTTATAGTGCAGTCGTTTCTATGAATTAGGAGAATTTAATGGTGCACTGTAATGTTGTTAATTATAAAAAAAATAATG
>NW_009592811.1:5608-9861 GCF_000690535.1 Cariama cristata
GGGTGGGAGGGAAGTTTATATTTCTCTAGGGATGGAAGAGGAATAGGAACTACCCAGTACTTGCTCATTTTGAGATAGTCTCGCTTCCACTGACAGCTGCGAGATGTGCTGCAAGCACCGCGAGAGCATCATCTTGGACTCCTTAGCGTGGGCCGGGAACCGGTAGATGGGTATATGCATGCACTTCTTAGACCTTCTAAAATTGGGGGAGGGTTTTTTTTTCATCTCTCCCAGAGCCTCAAGTCTTTTTAAAGAGTTGTGGTGTCCTAGACTGATTTTGCTGGTAGCCTCCTGCCATTTCCAAGTTTGTATTCTAAAATAAATAAATAAAATTTTAAAAATCTTTTCCCAGAAAGCATTTCTAGAGCTGAGACCATGCCTTGCTAAGTTAAAACAAGCCTCCTAGCTCTGGCCGGGTGCCTTTCTCTGCTGAATCTGATGCTTTGGAGTTATCTGCCTGGTCCTTGGAAAGGAAAGGCTACGTTAGCCCAAGGTGCAAACGCTCAACTCTTGTGCCTAAGGAAGGTGGACGAGACAGGACTCCTTTGCTTGTGTTTCTATCCCTGCTTTGCTAAATCAGCTTAAACAAGGGCTGTGATAAATCCACTATCTCCCTAAGCCCCAAATTACCCGTTCAGAGGATGGCAAAGATTTTTGGCTTGACTACTTGCTGTAAGGATTGGCTTGTGTTTAAGTTCTCTGGTATGTTTGGAAGAAAACCAGAGATGCACAGCAAAATGACTAAGCTTGATTATTTCCATAATTTTTTATGTAGATGATGGCAAGAGAGTTGCCTAGGCTGATTTTTTTTATTTTTTTTTTCCCTGTTGTCTCCCCAAACGCAGTCCAGATGGGGCATCTCTTGGCAGGGACAACTGACCCAGCCTCCCTGTGCATTTAACGCTGCAAACTAGTCTGGGGATTTAAAATAATTTCTGTAGCTCTTGGTTAAGTCAGCATTTCATGGGCGTCAACATCTTTTAGAGGAATGTTATTTGAATTTTCATTCGCTCCTGATTTCCCATGGCAAATTCCTGGCTGGTAGGTTTTTCTTTTTATTTCTCTCTCAAATTATTGACTTGCTCTAAGTGGTGTCTAGCCCAGCAAAGCCTCTCACCTGCAGGAGAGCATTGGCCCGTGACGTTACTGGTGAGCTGGGAGAGCGTTCCCATCTCCCTAGGGCGATGCATGACAGCAATAGATATAATGGACTCATTTGGATAATTTAGTACTTGTTCAGTGTATCTCGTTTCTCTAGTGACCCTCTGATGTTCATGCTTGACTTCCCCACCTCTCAGATAATAAATGAAAGAGGTTTCACCTTGTTGGCAGCACCAGTTTCTGGCCCATTATCTTTCCTGACATTGTGTACTTGAGAAATTAAATTACTTAGTTTCCTGGCTAGCTCCCTAATGAATGCCATTAATTAATATGTTTTTCAAAGGCGGAGGTGTTTTTATTCTTAATCCACAGGAGAATCTCTTTCCTTGGCTGTCCATGAGCAGGGTGTTTGCGGAGGCGTAAGCAAGTCGGTCCCTCTGCAGTTGGCTCTGCCCCACAATGTCCCGTAGACTTATGCATAGAATCACAGAATCGTTGAGGTTGGAAAGGACCTTTAAGATCATCAAGTCCACCACTAAACCACGTCCCTAAGCACCACATCTACACCTCTTTTAAATATCTCCAGGGATGGTGACTCCATCACTTCCCCGGGCAGCCTGTTGCAATGCTTGACAACCCTTTCAGTGAAGAAATTCTTCCTAATATCCAATCTAAACCACGTGGCTCTGTTCCCCAGGGAAATGACAACTGGGGATGTGGGAAAGAGATCCTCAGTGAAGTACAGGTAGAAAATGCTACCTGATTCCCCCTCTCTTCCCATCTTCTCTTCTGCATCAGTCTCTAGTCTGCTATGACCAACTTCTGCCCTAGCAAGGACAGCAGGCAGTTGATGTTTCTGCCCTCTTGACCTTACTGTTTCTTATAGCCAAACTTAAAATCCTCTTTTTGTACCTCTTAGGGTAATGCTGCTACCTGGTGCAGTCACCGTTTGTTCTTAGATCTTCCTCAAGTCTTTAAAAGAGAAGGCAAGTTCAAGTGAAACAATTTGCAGATTTGTCCACCACCTCGGTGCTCCCTAAACATGCCCTTTGCCTTCTAACTTGTTTTGTAACACTTTTCAGTGGAAGATCTAGTCCCAGAAGCCGCCAGGTTAATGAAAAGAATGATTATCTCTGCAGGCGATGGACCGATGTAGCACAGATGTGCTGCTCATGATGTAGCTAGCAGATGGATGGAAATGTAACCTGGTCCTTTGGTAGGAATTAGCAGGACAGTTTGGATCTGACACTCTCTTTTTTTTTTTCCTCTTTAAATTTCCTCTCCCCAGTGGAACTGGCAGCCCTGTGTACAGACGGGTATGGGATTGTAAACCCAAGCTGGGGAGAGGTGTGAAATACCTATACCTTGGAGATCAGAGATGGCTTTGATGGTTCTTCTGGATGGAGAAAGAGGCATTGAGCTAGGGATGAAGATGATCAGGGCTGGGGCAGTGGGTGCTGAGATGGTTGCGGTGTCCATCTGTCCTTGCTACAGATGGTAGTGGAGTGAGAAGGGAGAAGCTCGGGGTGTTGGGGATGTTGGGCTGGGATGGTGCCTGGCCTCCCTCACAGCCAGTAGGTTCAACAGGATGGTATGAAATGACTTAATATGGGCTCAGATTCCCACTTCTGAGCCTTCTTGGTGTCTTGGCAAGGGAGAAGGGAGTAGCACCTGGTGCTGCAGCTGGTTTCTTGGGCTGTGGAGGCTGGGAGCTGGGCTAGAGCAAGCAGAACTGTGCTTGGGCTCTGTGGGGAGAAGCAACCACGTGAATGCAGGCAGCAGTGATGTGCTGCGTGTCATTGGGATGGGAGCAAAGCTCTTGGGTTTGCTTAGATCTGCTGTGATTCAGGTGGCACTTCAGGCACAGAATCACAGAATCGATTTGGTTGGAAGAGACCTCTGGGATCATCGAGTCCAACCTTTGCCCTAGCACCACCATGTCAGCTAGACCACGGCACTAAGTGCTACGTCCAGTCTGTTCTTAAACACCTCCAGGGATGGTGACTCCACCACCTCCCCGGGCAGCCCATCCCAATGCCGAACGACCCTTTCTGTGAAGAAATGCCTCCTCATTTCTAGCCTGAACTTCCCCTGGCACAGTTTGAGACTATGGCACCTATTGATCCTATTGACTTTAGAGTTTCTATTCATGCTTTAAGTCTCACTATACCTTGCAAAACTGAATGCTTTTGGTTCTTTACCCCTGCTGCAGTGCCTGAAGATAGCTGCTTTTCTCCGTGTATCACTGCCAGTTAGTCACTTCTGCTGTTGCCTCTTGTTGTAATCTGTGGCGTTCTTCACTGGAGGGGAAAAACAGTGTCCTTTGAAATACTTAAAGCTGATGTGAGTCACAGCCTTCTTAAGAAACACTGGATTTCATAGCCTTCTAGCAGAACAGAGATGTCAGAAAGTTTTAGGATGCAAGGAGGAAGGTTGAGCCCTCCTGGGGGAAACTTAAAATAACTCCTGCGTAAGATGATAAAGGAGCCTCACCATCTGTGGGGATGCTCAGTGCTTGGTACAGAAGTAGCCAGTGCTCTGAATCCCTCTTTCCACTTTTGGTGGTTGGGTTAATATATATTATGATCAAAAGGAACAGATGAATTACAGTCTTGGGGTTGAATCTTGCATTCTCTTGGAATTAGCAGGACTCGAACTGTTAGTCTTTAAGGAAGAAGTCTCTTCAATAGGAAACCACATGCGATACCGGTAATTGTAGCTAATACCCTAGTTAGGGCTGACTGCACTACTGGTTTCGACTGAAATAATGTCCTTTAAGTTGTTTAGCTGACAGTCTATTCCCTTATGCATTGGGGTGTATCTACGTACGCGTGAAATTCATGATCTCTGGATCGTATTTTCTTATCGCTTTGTTAAAAGGCAGTTGAGGAAGCAGGTGAAAATGCAATAAGGTCCTTTCCCATTTTCTCGTGTTGCAAAGCTCCCTTGAACAAGAATTGGGTTACATTCTTCCCAAACCCATGTTGTGCAACTCCTTTGGTGACAGAGCTTTGAGATCCCTCGGTTTATACAAAAAGTTGCAAATAGAGAGGTTTGGGGTTTTTTTGAGCTTGTATTTGCTGAGTACATGTAGGCTCAGCTTGACTTTCTAAGGACACATAAGGACACTGTCTCCCATGGCATTCTCCTGG